>NC_136497.1:61735240-61797740 GCF_053919585.1 Euprymna scolopes
ATATATATATATATATGGGAAGACGCGAGTGTGTGGTGTATATATCATAGGGAATAGATGATGTTAAGCTTAACATAATATCGATTTTCGAAATATAAAACGTGTGAAGGTAGTCGAAACAGATTAATGCACAGGAAGATTAACGCTCGTGTTTCGTTAATATATTTTTTAAAATATAATTTCAGTTAATTAAAATTTGACTCTATGTATTGTTCGTGGAAAGATTTCGAATTAGAGAAACAACATATGAAACTAAAAACGACTGCAAAGCGCTGCAGATTCCCTCCCTCCAACAAAACTTTTTCAACTCTGGCGGCGAGTGGCACGGAGCTAGTGAGTGCTGGATCTGATCGCTTCACCGATGAGAATAATACTCCTAATTTGTTAATCGTATATATGGAAATTGCGAGTGAAAGAGCGCGTATGCGAGAGAGAGAGAGAGAGAGAGAGAGAGAGAGAGAGAGAGAGAGAGAGAGAGGATGCATAGGTCTAGAGAAATATGTTCTCGAAATGCACTACTATAATTAAACTGACAATGGAAGAAGGGTGGCTAAAAGTGGAATTACTATCCATTGTGGAAAAGAATCCATGTGATTAGACGGGGGTGATTAGGATTTGCGAATGCGTCGTTCGGCTGGCGAGGACGCTGTTAACGAGAAAAGTATTGTACGCATACGTTCCATGAATTAAATCAAATTTACAGCCAGATACGCTGGCTGGGAACAGCGATGTGGGAATCAGCATGTATAGACACTCGCGCTAATTAAAAAAAACATATGGTCGGATCAGAACAAACTGAGAGAACGAACAGAACCGGTTATAGATGTGCTGTGATAAACATTGGATTATGTACAAAAATGTATTCCAAGTAAACAAGTGAACAATTTCTCACAAAACGCACATTTTTTTTTTTTTTTTTACATTTTCACCCCAAACAAGGCAAATTGCCACTTTGATGTAGGGGGCTACTATCAGGGGCAACAACTACTGGGGTACTATGTAGGGATTTGGGCAGCAAGATGTCGGTTCACGTTACACTTGAGCTTCTGCACGTCAGTACTGTTGGGGAAGAAGGGACCTGGAATGGAATTCCAGAGTCTAGCGGTTCTGGGGAAGAACCTATTGGAGTAAAAAGATCTTTTACATCTAGGGATCTCTACAGTGTGGGGGTGGGATTTAGCAGCCTGTCGGGTTTGTCGAGGGTGCTCACGTCGTGGGGGTACAAGTGATTGCAGTTCGTTAGAGCATTCACCACTAAAATACTTGCAGAGGGATGCAACAGTTCGTCGATGGGACAGAGGCTGAAGCTTAGATGCCAGTTCAGGGCCTATCAGATTGGCGACTCTTTTTTGAACCTTGTCAAGGAGCGAGAGACTAGTAGCAGATGCACCAGCCCAGATGTGACAGCAATACTCAATACATGGGCGAATGGTGGCCTTATAGAGGTAAAGGATACTTTCTGGTGTTACTAGTTGTCTAGCACGGTAGAGAGAGCCCACCTTTCTTGCAGCGGCCCTGGAAATGCCTTCAATGTAATTGTTCCAACTCATGTTTCCTGTGAACGTTAGGCCAAGGAGTTTGAAAGATGTACTCTCAGATAAAGATTCGTTGGCCATTGCTATAGGTGGTAGAGAGGGTTTCTTGTAATTATTGAATGAAACTAGTTTAGTCTTGGCAGCATTGAACGCGACCAACCACTTTTGTCCCCATTCCACCACAGATTGGAGGTCTTCCTCTAGTGTTTCTGCCACTTCTTTAGAAATGTGTTCATTCGTCTTCCTGTCGTGCCTGCCATAGAGTGTAGTGTCATCAGCATATATCCCCATCTCAGAGGCAATGTTGTCGGGGAGGTCATTTATGAATATCAGGAACAATAGAGGTCCAAGGATAGAACCCTGGGGCACCCCCGCATTTATATCATATTGTTTACATGTACGACCGTCGAGGAGAACCTGGATTTTCTCTTATCTAAGAAGGATTTAATTATGTTAAGTATTCTACCAGTGATACCGTATGATCTAATTTTCCTGAGGAGACCCTCATGCCATACCCTGTCAAAAGCCTTAGATATATCTAGAGCTACCGCTCTGCACTCCCCCGCTTTGTCCAGTGAATGGTATATACGTTCAGAGATTACAGTGAGGATGTCTGCTGTAGAACGGGCTTGTCTAAATCCATATTGTTTGTCAGTCAGAAGTTTAGCATCTGTAAGGTGATCGACTAGAGCATGGTTAATTAAGGTCTCAAATATTTTGGCAAAAAGTGGGAGGAGGCTAATGGGGCGATAATTTGATGGGTCAGTCCTTTCGCCAGAATTCTTGAATACTGGTACAACAGAAGCAGTTTTTCAACAGCCCGGAAAGCAAGCTTCATTAAGGCATTTGTTGTAGAGTTTGGAGAGAACTGGAGCTACTTCGGCTGAGCACTTTTTTAATAGCACAGCTGGGATAAGATCGGGTCCACATGCTTTTGAAGTGTCAAGGTTTTTTATGATAGCATGCAGGCGTGGTTTTCAGATCGTCTAGCGTGGCGTCTGTCCGCATAGGAAAGTCAGGTAGGGGGTGGTTGGAAGGGTCCAGTGTGGGGTTTGAGGCAAACCGACTGGCAAGCATGTTAGCCTTGTCGGTTGCTGAGGAGACAAACGCACATACAAGATGCATTCAATAATTCCCCAGAATTATTTCCTATGGGTACTTTATTGATAGTACACACATAAAACTCTAGTCACCTTGGAAGTAATCTCTTCCGACTGCAATGTGGTTTTTGTAGCGTTACAATAACTTCGGCTCCATAGAAGTGCTCTTCCGGGTAACATCAAATTCCTTATTTTACCCATCAACTCTGGTATTCTGAGTTTCTTACTCCTCCCACACTTCTCATTATCGCTAACAGACTCCCTGCCTTCCTTGAATCCCTTATGCTACTCAAAAACTGATGCTCAATTTAGACAAGATGGTCCAAGGGCAGCCTGAAGAATTCCATACGATTCTGTCGTATTTTTCCAGGTCTAAAACTGAATTTTATTGCATATAGTTCTTCTGAAGTGTCCTCACATCTGGGTAACATTTTTTTAAATTCACCAACAGTTAAAATCAGGCTTCAATAAAGTGTATTCTAATTCTTGCTATAACTGTTCATTTGAACCTGAAATCATAAACATTAGTCAGTCATGTAAAAAGGTGTATAGTAATAACAAACTGAAATTTCAAAAGTCCACGACAATTTTAAATGGCTGTACAACAAATCAGTCTGGAAACTTATTGAAGGCACCTTGTATATTCGCATCTATTAGATTCTTCTAATTGTTCAGATAAAAAAATACTTTCGAAAATAACGACTAAGTTTTTATTGAAAAGAGACAATAATTAAATTAAATGATATTTATATTTTGGGATGAGGAGTTATAATTTGGATTATTTGGAATATACGAAGTATTATTCTCGCCTTGGGTGTTATTTTCAAAGCATATCGGTCGATTCAACACCCGACATTCTTCGGGTACACTTTGAACTCGGAATTGACATAAAGAAAAAATATTAAGTCATGTTCGGTTCTATTTTACACTTTTCTAGAGATTGAAGTTTTAATCCTTAATACGAACTAATGATAGAATTCCGAATTACTTCTACCCAATCGCAACTTATGTAACACAATCATACTATAATTGTGGATTAAATAACGAATCACGATTAAAATTCCATGCAAATTCCCAAGTTCCAAGAAACATCCCCGAATCTTACCAGATAGACCTAAACAAGATGGAAAGTTAAAGAGACCGAAACGTTGTGAAAATAACACCCCGTATGCAATTAGTAGAATCAGAAGCTTTTTGAATTTTTCATTTTCCCAGGACATCTTTGCTCCAAGCTAATGCATTTATTTATTTTTATTTGGATATCACTGCTTATCAACGCCAGAGTTGCACTCTAAGATTAAGATTAGTGATCATTTAATAGATACAGCACCATGATGATCTTGAATATAATTTTGTTAAATAAAAGGGCTACTCAACAAGTACTCATTTACATTATATTTAAAAATAACCATGTTATAGTTAGCTGGGAAGCGGCCCAATACTACTGTGTTCAACAGGGCTTCAATTCTAGAAAAGAAACTCTACTCATATACGTTTCGCTTAGTTTATGGCACGCAATAGGAGAATTGCTTTTTTTTTTTTTTTTTTTTTTTTTTTTTTTTTGGTAGGTAGACAAGTACAAAAATTTTACAGGGGTGGCGCTATAGATTGATCTTTAGTAGATCAGCTACCATAAAATAAAGTTGAGAAAATAGAATCGCAATGTTTATCTTAATAAAAAGAGAAAGTACGGAGGCGAAAAAATTCAAGCATACTAGATTATGAAGGCAGTTTTGTACTCTGTAAAGGCCAGAAACAATACTTGTAGGGGCTACTTCCCATATGTGGCAAGTACTCTATTTTGGCGCGTATTTGACTCTTATACATGTAGGGCTTGCGTTGGGAGTGAGATGCTTTCTAGAACGCAAGAATGAACCCACACATTTTCCAGCCATTTTGGCAACAGCTTTGATGTAGGTCTTCTATTTCAGGTTAAGAGTGAACATCACTCCAAGAAGTTTATCAGATTAAGTTGATTCTCAAGAGGATAGCCCTTTATTTAAATTGGAGTCAAATGAGGATTCAGGCATTTTTATAACTAGTAATGAAAACACGACGGCTATTTTACCAGTGAAAATATTACAATAGACGGCCTATAATAGCTGTATGATTCGTGTTTGCATTTTTAGTCAGCTTGCAATTTTAGGGAGATAAGTACATATGCATATGTTATTGTTGGTAATTTCTAGTTATCGCCATATTTCTACGGTTAATTTTGTTTTCCGCATTAGGATTAAGTTAGATTTCATCGCGTATTCTTACTTGTTATTTGTTTTATTATAGGTAATGATAACTTTTCTTATATTTGAATTTGTCTGCGTAAACATTAATCCATCCCTAATTTTTAGTAGTAAGTGCATTGTTATAACATTTATTTCTTTTGCTTAGATGCAGCATTACAAAATATAACTAATATTCTAATTTAGATGTAAGGGGTGATACATCTATTAGGGATTTGGGAAAGTGGGGTGCTTTATGTATATAAAAATACAACACTCGTTTACTAAACCACTAAACGTCTGCGTTCAAAAACAAAAGATAAGTTATGTTAAAAGAATATCATTTTATTGTTTTCTCTATTTTGATAGATTTAACTATATACTAGAATTAAGTTTATAATACAATTGGCAGATATCTAAACCTAAGATCAAATACCCAAACGAAGTTGTTTGCTGTTAAAAATAAAGTAAATTTAAACTATATTACCCTACACACTATGAGAATATGTCTAGTTTAGGGCCGACTACTGATTTCCAAATCCTCATTTTTTCTGAGTTGTCTTCTTGTTTTTAGATATGATTGATATATTAATATTGCTGTCACGACCGTGACCAATATGGTATTTTCGTTATTGCCCGCAGAAAAAAATGATTTTTTTCTTAAACATCTATATGAATTATGACTCTTGGCAGAAATAGGGCTTATTAAAGCAAAAGATTGATTGCAATTTTCAAACACTAATTATTATGGGTAAAATTAATGAATTATTAAAAGTATTTAAATAAAAAATTATATATATATATATATATATATATATATATATATGTTTAATAGGACGGTGTAATATTGGGGACACATAAACGGGGACATAAAATAACGCATAATGATTGTGATGGCAATTCTGATTAGAGAGAAGGCATATATATTACATCATGACGATGACTATGACAATTCTTGGAGGTTTCATATTAATACGGACTGGGATACATATGATGCAACAGTTCTCATACACATATAGTGAGGAGGAGATACTTCACGTATGATGGAGGGGAGGACACATAACTTGGAAGGGTTTACACAATGTTCGTTAGAGATGATGATAAACACATTTACTGTTTTGTTGTAACGAATGGCTAGACGAACAGTTACAAACATATTTGGTTCTTCATTTAATTGACCGATTGGTGACATCACTAATTCAAACTTTGATTTTGTCTTATCTTTTACCCTTTGCTTCTAAGGAACTCTCCTCTCCAACTGACTATCTTTTATCAACTCTTGACTCTCAACTCTGTCTTCCAATTGTCTCCGAACACTCAGACTACTATATTTAGAAAGCTCCTTTGTTTATTACGTCAAGAGTGTGTTTTCAAACGTGACTAATTTTCACGTGACTTTAAATATGTTTGTCCAGACACACTTCTGGCAAAAAAAGAATCCTCAATTCTAATATCTAACCTATTTTAAAACAATATTTTTTTTTAATTTGGATTGTCCATTCTTTTAGCTGGTGTATTTTATATTCAAATTTCTAAAAGAATGGACAATCGACTATTTTTCCGACATAAACAATATTTAACCATTTCTAATAGAATTAACAATGGACTTAATTTCTAACATTCGATTTTCCATTATTATCGTTAACACTTGCTAACCTTATCCTAATATCATTTTCACTTATCTAGTATGTCTTCTTACTTACATGAGAAGAGACAGCCCTTCCCTGTCGCATATATATATATATGTATATATATGTATACTTATATATATATATATATATATATATATATACTTATATATATATATATATATATATATATATATATATATATATATTGGCAGCAAGTCATTATTTATGCAGGTCTTATCAATCGCCCGGCGAATAGAAAAGAGTACCAGCAAAATTGGAAAAAGACGAACTCAAATCTGCTTAATCAGACACGCATGTATATATATATATATATATATATATATATATATATATATATATATATATATATATATATATATATTTGTACGTACCATATAAGGCGTTAATCATTATGCTAAAGCAGTGAATATTATCAATTTTTATATAGAAACATTACTAAAATATTATTATAAAGTCATAAAATTACGTCAATTATATAATTTTTGGCATATAAGAAATAATTATAACTTCTGATCCCCCCCCCAATCAATAAAATCATTGATATATGAATTAGACTTTACTATATCTTCCACGGTAATAATTCGATCCGTTTTAGCCAATGAATAGAAAGAAAGGTTCTAAACATGCTGTTTATTTCCGATAGACTAGATGTAATAGCCGCCATATTTACTCGGAACTTTCCGGAAACGGAAAGCGAAGTCAAGCGTTCAGTATGTCTTACTTTGACTAACGTTTGGCGCCACGACAATTGCTTATCGGTGTACACTTCCGTTTTGCTTTAGGGCCAGCCTATAACGGACTGACCGCTCGGGAAACGGGATCGTTGCCAAGGGCTTATTCAGGATTGATACGTTGCATCACAAAATCGCGTGCAATATATCAGCATAAACCGTCAGCGGAATCTCCACAACCATTCATATTTTTATCGACCCTGGCAATTAACCAATGTTACATAGTACTTACACTTGGTATACATACATACATACATACATACATACATACATGTATATATACATACATACATGTATATATACATACATACATGTGTATATATATATATAGCAAGTGTAAGTATATATATATACATGTATATATATATTATATATATATATATACATATATATATATGTATATTTATATGCCAAGTATAAATATATATATATATATGTATTTATGTATATATGTATTATGTATGTATGCATATATGTATGCATATATGTATGTATGTATGTATGTATGTATGTATTTGCGGCGAGTATATTAAGGGCGGTGAATGTTAAATCAAAATAAACAGAAAATAGTATTAGTTTACACACATATGTGGCTTATTTTAAAGATTAATTTTTGGCATTTACAATTTATAAAAAAACTATCCTGGTAAAAATTAAGGCTAGTCAATCAAAAAAAGAGAATTATATTCGAAAATATGGGCTTAAAAAGCGACCCTTCCCTGTAAAAAAAAAAAGTACTCATTTGACGGTGAAGGAATTCATATTCTCAAAATAATACTGACCTCTTGAAAATCCTTCGCTTCTATCAAAAGTTTAAGGCAGACATACAAACATACATACATACATACATACACATATGCCTTTAAACAGACAGGTGAGATTTATATTATAGATTTCGTGTATATAGCTGCGCAACCCAGCGTATATATTGTAATATAAAGTTCCAATTTTCACAGAATCTACGCATTAAATTCGGCTGTATTTCAGCAATAACATATCGAAAATTTTTGTCCTAGTGGTTTATTTTTTTTTGCTTTATCGAGGTAGACATGTAACTTTTCATATCTCCCAAAAAAAGTAATCTAATTCGGTGAAATTGCACGAAAGAGCTGACCAGTTAACAGGTCCATTTCATGAGATTATCAGTTTTTTAAATGTTTCTTCCGGTACATTTAGTGTGACATTTGAAAGTTGCAAACGCTGCTCGCGTATCAGTCTCGTTATAATAAATTACCAAAAAAATCTTAACTCAAAATAACCGATAGTTTCATCTCTGTAATTAGAGAAAATAGAGTTCTAAATTTTAAGTTTGCCGTCTCTAAAAACTGCACTATGTATATACAGTAGAACCCCGAGATAAAGCGTTGAAATTATTAAGAAAATACAATACAGTATACAATACACATGTATATAATCAAATAACATTATAAATAACGCCGAAAAGCGGGCAAATACCGTAACCAGAGACCGGAAAAAAATTGTATTACACATCGTAACCTGAAAAAATGTATTCTAGGGTGACCGTATCCCGGGGTTATATATATATATATATATATATATATATATATATATATATATATTCTTCATATTTTTCACAGAAGAGATTGCGAGTCTATCTCTGCTCTATCGTTACTTTTATAGATTAATGCTCGACTGAGCTTTAATCTATCCCTCTGCAAAACATTCGCGAAAATACTCGACAAAATTTCTCCCCATTTCTTATCTATGTTTAAAACCAAATGAAAATTATATGCGCCGAGGTTCTTTACTAGAACTGGTCGTGCTGGAAAATGTAGGATAGCCTGATCGTTGGCGATTGTCAATGTTAGATATTGTAAAAATATTTCCATTGCAAAAAGGAATGTTTCGATCGCAAGAAGAATGTTAACTGTGAAATTCTCATATAAATCGAGCAAGTTAGGAATTTTAGTTCATAATTATTAACAAATGAATACGTGAAAAAACATCAGGTGGATTGATTCTTTAGGCTCGTTATATTGATGATTCTTAAGGCTAGGTGATTTAATGAGTCTTTACGTTATGTGTATTGATTCTCCCTTAGGCTGGTTGTATTGGTGGTTTTTAGGCTAGGTTTATTGATGAGTCTTTAGGTTAGGTGTATTGATTACTCCAAATACTGACTGGCAGGCTTTAGATATTTATTTTCCGGTCCTTTCGACACTTTGTGAACGTGCCAAAAATCGGATAACTCTTGTTTTCTGCTACTCTTAAATTATCCTCGACGTTCAGCATCAGATAACCTTTCAGTCACTGCTGGATCCGAAACGTCATTTTGGGAAATGTTTATCAAATGTGTCCAATATCACGTTTTAACATTTTTCTCGCTATATTTAACGGTTTTGCACTGTTTTGCGAAACTGGGAAAAGAAAAAAGAAACCAACTTTTTAATTGACTGATACAAACTAACACAAATTTTCATTTTCTCATAATTAAATTAAAATACGAATTTAAAATGAATATATAAATCGATGAATACAATTTCATTACTTTTTAACATTGAGAACAAAATATTGACTGATAAAAGAGTAAAAAGCCTTAAATCGAATTTATTAATGCAAGTCATTGCATTTCTGTAGGCTGCTATTTTATCTGCTGAATCATTTTAAAAGTATGTAGTTGTTGGTTACGGAATTTATTATATGTTTTAATTTAAAAGCAACTAACTGCATATTCCTCTAGAGTAAATCTAACCAGCTTGTGCATTTTATTGGCTAGTTCTGATGGATACTTTTTGCGGGTCTATAAAGGCATTAATCTGAAGCCATATTTTTTCAATTAAAATTCGATCCTCATGCTGCGTATTTAGAATCTACTTTACCCCATAGAAATCCCAACAGCATACTATATAAATAGTCTTTGGTCTTTAGTGAAAGCACTCTTTTCTATTAGAGTAGAGTAACTGCTATTACTGGTTGACAAAATTTAAGTAACCATGGATCAAAGATGAAAACTACTATTTACAGCTAAATCTGTGATGCTGAATCCAAATCTCTTGTTAGAATTCCGCTGTCAGGTCTCAATTTTGAAATCCAGGCACTTCCAAATTTTAGCCCTCGTAGGTAGAAATCTTGATACTGAAATAACATTTAACACATTTAATGCCTGCAGTTTTCCGATAAGCACAATTAATGTCGTTTTTGTTTTGCAAGATACCTTTTGGACGGTCAGGAGATGTTATGCATAACAATAGCTGCCTGCAGTTCATAACGCCGTTGAGAGAAATCTACAAACCAGCTCAATTTATTATGTTACATATGTGGCCATTCACTCCGACAAACATGCAAGGAAATGTTTCTTTCTACATTAACACAAACCAATTATATCTGTAACTTGTCTCGTGTCGCCATTCCTTACAACGAGCAAAGGTAAATGTGTTTATCATCATCTTGTAACGAACTTTGTATAGTCCTTTCAAGTATTATGTGTCCTTCCCACCAGCAACAATAATGTATCTCCTCCCCTTTATATGTGATAAGAACTGTTGCATCGTATCTCCTCAGTCTTTATTAATAATATAAGTCCTCGATATTTATCATCACAGTCGTCATGATGTTAAAAAAAACTGTTATAAATAGCCCCTCAATATTGTCATCATTATCGTCAGTATCTTATATATGTCCCCAATATGAACCCCCGCCCTGCAACACAATATTGGGACCCTTTCCCTTGCATTCTTGGACGAGTTCGTAAAGGGAAAGCTCTTTGTCCTTAGACAATAATGTACCTGGCATTGCCCCGTTCTGCAACTTTCAACTGCCAGCTGCGTTTTTACAACCGGCCGGAAGCCTGACGAACGTTGTCGCGAAAGTAGCATTCGGGAAGTTTGCGGAGTCTTCAAACCCCCACCCCTTTATGACGGAGATTTCAGATTTACAAGGGTGGGGTCTCTTTTGCACATATCCACTCTGATCCCAGCACGAAGGCTAGGAAATTGTCTGACAATTTATTCCTTGCATTTAACATTTTTGAGTTCACACAAACAAGACGGAATCTTAAGAAATTTATCGAGAGTTTTTACGAGAAAATTTTTGAACCCGTATACAACGATTTTCTATTAATTTGTTTTACTTTTTAAGAATGTCATCTGCAATTAGTGTACAATGCATAATTCAGTAAATACAGGTAAACATGGATTAACTGCCTTCCAAATAGCTATAATATCATTTGCCATTAATAGTAAAAAGAGCCAATGTATTTAAAATTAGGTTAGTATTCTCCATATATGAGTTATATTTAATAACTTGACAGAAGGTAGTGGGTTCTGTTATATTTAATTGAGAAGATGAGTTTGCAAATTTTCTTGAATGATTACTGCGTGTAGAAATAGTTCGTTTTTGATTCATTTTTAAGAGAATTATCTGCAAAAATATATTTATGATATTGTAAGAAATTTAAAAAATATGAATTAAAAATGAAATTAGTAAAAAGAAGCGGATATAAAAAAGACAAATAATACCATTTTGACTTACCTAACATGATAAACACACATCCAAATAATTCACACACAAATAGCCTTGTGAAGAAAATAATGTCTTTAAAAATAAAAAAATAAAATATTTATGATCAAAACTATTATAAAGATATTTTTCTCTTAATACTTTAAGTTTTCTAAGGTATGAAATACAACATATTTAATTTATTGTAAATGACAAAAGTAAAATCTGATTTAAACGCGTGTACCACACAGCGAAACCGTTTATGTGCCGGTGTAGATAAAAAATAAACCGGGTAAAAAGAAGTCCGCGTGTATTAGTTGATCTATGCATTTAATATTTATATTTTGAAGTGTTTCTTTTTTAGCAACGCTTATTTAGTTTTCTCAAAACAACATTCAACTAACAGAGAAACGAAAACCTATTGCTTATAGTTTCTTCATATTTCTACTTTAAAATGCAGAGTTAATGTGGGAGGCTTTTTCATTTAACACTGTCAGAAAGTCAGTATTTTGAATTTTTTCAATGTTTAAATTAATTTGCTCGAAATATGAAAAAAGTTTAGGAAAATGGTATTTGCTCCTGTTATTCTTTATGTTATTTAACCAATCTCTCTGCAGAGATATTCCTAATTATAAAACCATAAACCCTAGCACACACAGATATAGCAATCAATTTATATCTACATTAAGACAAAAAATAAATATTTATTTTCTTCAGACGACGTTCTAAGAAATCAAATAGTCCCATACCTGAGGCTTACACTTGAACTCTTTATGAGATACGTAAATATTCAAATGGCCCATTAAATTCTTTATCTCTGAAACGCAGTGTTGGAAAAAAAAGTTTACAACATAATGATCCTCTCCCCAATTAACCATTTTCATATGTTATAGTGCATTTTACGTTTTAGTCTCTTGGTCTTACTAGATTGTAAGACAAGAATTAAGCTAGTCTGGTTGAATATCCAGCTTCGGGCTATTACTTGAGGAACTTCACTTGGAGAAGGTGCACGATTCCCTGTAAAAGCTAATGTCGGTAAGCCATAGTGAGGAAACCTTATTTGGGCTGCGAGTACTATGTGATTTTGAATATTTAGTTAGGGTTTACTTATAGGGAAAACTATCATCATGTCAAGTTGCTCTGACAAGCCCCTGTATAGAGAAAGCTTAGATACTTAGGGATAATGTCTAGTAGGCATTTAAGTTCTCTCTTTTTCATATATATATATACATGCATATATATATATATATATATATATATATATATATATATATAAACGCATGCATGAATAGTCAAACGTTCTGTAATAATTTTTCATTTTTTGATGAAGATTTTCATTCATTTAAATAAAATTTATGAATCGATATTTTAAATAATTTTAGTGGAGATATACTTTTTTTTAAATTTATATTTGTTATACCGGCCTTCCTTGAACAGGGGAATTTACACCGATTAGCACTATAAATAGCGCTAGTAATTCCAACACCGGTGAGAAAGATGCGACTGCACTTCAACTGCTAGCCGAGTGCCCAACAGATATACACGCTTTCCTATCTTTGTACATTATTGTTAATACACTTGTTCCATAACCGAACCTCGACTTGATTATTCTTATTTTCAGTATTGTTCCACGACACAAAAAGGTTGGGGACAAGGAATCGAAACGACCATCACTGCAGAGAATCACCAAAAGTGATTGAAATAAAGATTCGTAAATTTTTACGGCAGAACACCTTCCTCATTTCAACAGATATTTTGATACGCAAAGATTAACAGCAAATTAATTACTACAATAGTAATTTGGCGACGGGAAAAAAAACTTGCTACCAAAATCCACAGTGAAAGACTTGAATGTTGTCAATTATTTAATAATTGAACACACTTACAAAGTGTTTGAGAAAGAGAAAAAGGGTTCATTTTTTCTTCACCAGAAGCCATTTTTCCTACGGTAAGAATTTTCTTCTGCAAAGTTAAATGTCCAAAACCAACTATCAAATACGTGTAACTTATCGTTATTTCGATGACATCTAGGATTCGAAAAAAAAAAATAAAATAAAACAGGCTTGACTTTGTCAACAGAAAAAGTGACATACCGTAAAAATAATTATTTGTGTACGTCATTTGTGTTTAGCAAACACGTAAAGAATAAAGTCATATTTTGCAAAAGTCAAAGAGGGTAAAAAATGAAAAATAAAAAGTTTCCCATACGAATTCGTCGGATATTTAAAACGACGGATTTTATTTTTGCTACGTAAAAACGCATGTAAATAAAAAAATATGTTAAACAAATGTTATTTAGCTGAATTGTTTCTAGTAAGACTAGAAATATAGCGTGCAACAAATTAAGTTACAAAAAAAAATGCTAAACTGTTGTTCGTCAAACAAAAGAATTGGGAAAGAAAACTTGGTTGGATTTTTATTTTTACTAAGGAATATTTCTTTAATACAAGCGTAAATTGTAAATTGAATTCGTATGATGGATACGAAATTCAAAGATTCACTGTTGAAATTGTTCCAATTCCAGGTAGAGCAAAATCTCGCGTTGCAAAAGCAGCAAATTCAATAACAAGTACAAAGAGAAGAGAGATTTAAACAAGCATTTGAAGAAAAATGCTTCAACAACAGAAACGATTCGAGGAAATATTGATGAAAACACAGGAGGAACAAAGATAAATTCTGGAGGCGACATAGTTACTAAAGCGGACGATAATCATAACGCATTTTCTCAAACAGCTGTGTGGGCCGCTATTGAAAATTTCAATTATAATCCAGAAGACGATGTCACTTTCGTCCAGTACTATAGACGATATGAGGATATTTTTATATCGGATAGTGGTACCTGGTCAGCCGCGAAAAAAGTTAGGCTTTTGCTAAGGAAATTCGAAACAGCCGTTCGTGAAGTTCGTGAATTTTATTCTCCCAAAAAAAGACCAGTGAGTTGAGCTTCCAAGAAACAGTTACGCTACTTACAGAACTGTTTTCTGCAGAAACGTCTCTTTTCCATAGGCGATATAAATGTGTGAATGTTACTAGAAGAGAAGAAGACGACTACACTACTTATGCAAGTATAGTGAACAAGCATTGCGACAATTTTAAACTGGAGGAATTAATAGCAGATAATTTTAAATGTTTAATATATGTGCAAGGACTGGTCTTAAATAAAGACGTTGAAAGCAGGCGTCGTGTTTTAAATAAACTCGAAAACGAACCGAATTTAAAACTACAAAATTTTGCGGAAGACTGTGAACGGTTTATTGCGTATAAACAAGACAGTCGTGACATAGAAGAAAGCGGAGTGTGGCATATTAAAAAGATCCATTAAAAGAAAAAAATCGATTTAAAAAGAACCAGAGAAAGAAACAGAAAAAAGATCCACCTGGATCATGTTGGAGGAGTGGAAATAAACATTGGTACAATGAGTGTCCCTACAAATTCAAACAATGTGACAACTGCAACCAGAAAGGACATAAAGCATCGCATTTTAGGGAAAAATCTGGTAGAAAGACATCCATTAAACTTACGAAAATTGAACCTGAGGAACAAAATATCCGGAAATATGTACAGGTCAAAATGTTTAAAAGGAAAGTAAGGCTACTGCTTGATATTGAGTCCGACATTTCCATTATTAATGCACAGACATGGAAGAGGCTTAGGCGGCCCACTATGATTAAATCACATAAAACGGCGAGAAGCGTCAGTTGCGAAAAAATTACCTTCGAAGGAGAATTATTGACGAATATTTTTCCAGAACAGGGCCGAAAAAGCAAGCATTTTTGTCATGCGAAAATCAAACAACCTCTTTGGAACTGATCTGTTCGAAAAGTTTACACTATGGGATCTGCCTTTAAGCTCATTTTGCCAAAAGGTTGAGGATTCGAATGTGGAGGGAGAAAAACTTAAGATCGAGTTAAAGTAATATTTCCCATACGTATTTTAAGGCGGTTTGGGAGATGTACAAAAACGGTAGCAAAATTTCAAGTAAAAGTAAATGAACAGCTAGTGTTCAGAAAGAAAAAAATGTTCCATACGCCGCTATAGAACAGATATACGGTGAATAAGATAGACTCGAAAACATGGGTGTCATCGGAAAAAAGAGACACTTAAACAGGGCATTAAAGACCGCTATTATCCTCTTCCGAGCCCTGAAGAGATATTTGTGAAACTGAGTGAAGGGAAATACTTTTCTAAAATCGACCTCAGTGACGTGTACTTACAAGTTTCAGTCGATGAGGAGTGTTCAAAACTTCTATGTATTAATACCCATAAGGGATTGTAAAGGTTTAACAGACTTAATTTTGGGGTCAATGTCGCCCCTGCGATTTTTCAGCAAATTATGGACATTATGTTGAATGGGTTGGATTTTGCAGTAAGGTACCTGGACGATGTGTTAATGAAAAGCGCTAGCAAAGAACTACACAAAGCTCATGTTAAGCAAGTATTCAAAAGGATCCAGAATTATGGATTTACGGTAAAACAGGAAAAATGTACATTTATCATGGAAGAAATAAAATACTTGCGGCAAATCATCGATAAACATGGAAGAAGGCCGGATCCAGATAAATCGAATGCAATAAAGAATATGCCTGCTCCAGAAAATATTGCGTCTTTACAAAGTTTCTTAAGTTTGGCAAATGACTACTATGTATTTGTGCCAAATAGGCATAAACTAAGGTGAAACATGAACTGTTAAGGAAAGACCAAAAATGGGTCTGGACGCAAGAGTGCGAAGAAGCATTTCGGGAAATTAAGAAAGACTGTTACTTGTTTCTGGCACATTATAATCCCTAGCGTGAAATTATAGTTGCAAGCGATGCCAGCTCCTATGTCATAGGAGCATGTATTTTACACAAAATGGATGATGGAAAAGTAAAACCCATAGCACATTCATCCCGATCACTTTTCTTATTTTCACTGTTGTTCCACGACACAACAATATTATAACTCACTTCTCTTTAACGTCTACTTTTGACTGCTAATTGAAAATTTAACATACATGTATGTCCATCTTCATATGCACATCATATATTTACATTGACGAATAAACATATTCATTCACATCAACACAGCCATACATATACAGATATACATGTATAACCGTGCATATAGTCAAATACCGACAACTATGTGGGCTTATACACAAAGCAGTGTTAAAGCACGTTGCTAACTATTTAGGGCTTGGGGTGCACATACTAATATTTTATAATTCTATCATCAAACTTCACAAATGTCCAAAATTGAATGTCGCCCCACCCCCCAAATACTTTTAGTACGTACAAAAAAAGGTACCGTGTTAAAATAATAACATCAAAATTTAGAAAACGATTCTCTACTTTTCACAAAAAACTAAACAAAGCAAAGATACGGTATCTCGGAAATTGAGCAATTTAATTTCCCTCTCCGAATAAAAACGAAAATAGTTTAAACGATGAAAAACTAAATGTATATAATTATATCTGCAATAATGCGTGTATTTATAAGATTTACCGAATATGAAAACCCAGAATATTTTGAATTGTTAACAAAAGAATTGTAAAACACTAATAATAAGCAGTTTCAGATTGCTTTGTAAATCTTTTTTTTTATTATAACGTGTATACGTAAACTGAATAATAAAGAAAAATATAAAAAAGCAAAATAAAGTAGAAGTAAATATTTATCAAAACCGAAGCTGACTTTCACGTGACAGTCTCAGATAAATAAATATTCTGTACTTTAACAATAGAATACGAAAACGCTAATCGAAAAAAAAACGAAATGATTTTGAGTAGAGCAGTAGATTTTATTTGCATCGAAGAAAAACCTTAACTACTCTCTCAGTAGGATTACATATTTGAGTGAGTTCGGCGAGCAGGAACAATATATTAATAATCGTAAAACAGGGACAATATGTATGTATTATGGGCTAGGAACACGAGTTAATAGTAAATGGAAATAGTTGACATAAAGGTTATGCGTAGGAGGTGTTTACTCATAATCTTATACTGTCAAAAGTAGAAGAACAATATTTATTTTTTATCATAGTATATATATATGTATATTTATATATATATGACCACTTCATATATATATGTATATATATATGTGTGTGTGTGTGTGCTGTGTTTATGTGTGTGTGACTACTTCATTTACTTACATAAATAATTATACGAAAGTATAATTTTATGCGTAAACTTCAAGTATTTACTCCAAAAGTGCTCAATACATAGGTAGAGCAAGGTTATACATTATAAAAATATTTATGGCAATTAAGCTACACAGAATATTCTGCGTTTCATCTACGTTATAATCCGTCAGCCTCATACATAAGCCTGACGAATTCTAACGTGAATGAAACGCGGAATATTCTATGTAGCTTATTTGCCATTAATATTTTTATTACTTACTATATATATATATATATATATATATATATATATGTATTATTGCGAATTTTATTTACTAATGCAAACAAAAATAATAACAATACATTCATTAGTTACAACTGAATATTAAAACACATGTGCCCTGGATTCCGTACATCTTGCTGAAATAGAAAGTATGGCGAGACTCTTTCAAAAACCGGAAATATACAAACACGAACAGCGTATGAAAATAACGAAGACGAGACACACAATGGTGACTGCCAACGTTAAATTTTATTACAAAACAATAAACTGTGGTAGTGAGGAGGGGATGAAATTAAACACAAATTAAAAAAAAAATTATAAAGATGGGGAAGGGTTTTTTATCTATTATCTGAAAATGCCAACGAGAAATATGTCAAAGCAAAAAAAATTGCAGAATAATGGCAAAATGAACTAGTTGACTTAATATATGAGAGAGAGGTAACTTACAGTTTTTTTCTCTTTTCTTTTTTAACTTTCAAAGTGAACTTTAATTTTCATTTTATTCGCCTCGGGCGACGGTTCATTACATGCGATATTCCTGTATAGTATCCATCCAACGTTTTGGTTATTCTTGGAGTATCGTGTCTCTTGTGCTCGTGGAATTAACATCCTGTATTTTGACGATGCCGGCTTGTTCTCCCAGGCATTATCTGTTTTCTTTCGTTGTTGATGTGGGGGGTGTCCACATCGGTTCGTTCATCTGTCGTTGGTGGAGTGGTGGAAAATTTTCCACCACCGCTCAGCACGATGGCCAGGCGGGATCTGTGTTCTGTACCAAAATGTCTCTTTTCCTCTTGTTTCCTCTCTCTTCTCTTCTGTCTATACATTTCTTATCCCTCTCTTTTCTTTCTTTGTTGCTTAGCAACAACAGGGGTCATAAAGTGTGTTTCTTAGCAAATGACCCGGTCATCTCGCTTGCTGATTCATCCTCTAGCTGTTTTCCTCGCCCCCTCTTTCTCCTATACTTTCTCTCTTTCTCCTATACTCTTTCTCTCTCTCTCTCTCTCTCTCTCTCTCTTTCTTGGAAACAATGTTCATTTTACTTGGTGATAAAATATAAAAATAACAAAAAATACATTTCTTGTTGACCTAAAATTAAATATTCCAATTTTCATTCAAATGCATAATCTATTTTAGAATTAATTATTTAATTATTATAGTAAAAAACAATTACAATATATATATATATATATATATATATATATATATATATATATATATATATATAGGAGGGGTTATCATCAAGAATATATATTATATATTTAATTATAGATTGGAACGATAAATTTCTCGCTTAAAAAAACACTACAGCTGTATTTTTAAACTTTTTTTGGCAAAAATCAATTCAGGTAACTTGACTATGCAGTATCGTTGACATATACTTAATACAACCGCCTTCAGTCGCATCGATACAGTCCGGAACTGGGAGCATGCCTTTTTTTACAGGCTCCGGCGTGAGCTCGGCGAATACTGGCAGATGGCGGCAATCACACTGGTTTTTGTGTTGTAAGGGGTATTGTATGATCAAACGAAGTAATCTAGCGGGTTCAGGTCGGAAGAGGGGCGGCGCAGTGAGCAAATGGTACAAAGTCGTAGAACACCTTCTTAAGAAAAGTCTAGTCTTTTTGGACTTGTGCGCCGGCGAAGAGTTTTGCTTCCAAGACAATAAGATTGACCTGGTTGCGTGGTGTAAGATAACTAACAACGAAATGAGGTTATCATGTATTTACGTAACACGGACCGGTCTGAGTTAGTTTTGACTTGATCAACGGACGGGTTCAGTAGAAACTGGAGTTATTAGCACTAAAAGATGTTTAGTCTGTGCTCTATGAAAGCATCTAATGAACACAGCTAGAGAGGATGTAAGAATCAAAATAAACGCCTGCAAGATCAAAGGGATATCTGTATATTATAACTTGGTGTTATAGCGTTTCCTTCGGAGAAAAATGTATCTCAACTCCAGACCCACGTCAAATACGATCGTCAGAAAAAGAACTCTTCCAGAAGACATGTATCCCTTGTGTCTAGTGGCAAACGGACAAAGATGTTCATTCGTCTCAGTGAACGATGGTATCTAAATGTAGTTTTCCTGTTTGTGAATTGTTCATTTGAATCTGTATATATATATATATATATATATATATATATATATATATATATATATATATATATATATCCGGACACACAGAAGAGGGACATATGTTTTCATTTTATACATACATTCAAAAGACATGTTTGGTGTCAGCTTCCACGTTAACATGAACAATAGATGAAAGAACCGGCTATATACTGACACGCCATGTATACACAAGTATATATGTGATATATTTTTGTACGTGTTTGTAATATTGATTTTTTACATCGTCTTACTGAACTGCATATATTGCCAATCGTTTATCTATATGTGTGTAGTTCTACTTTTTATTTTGAATTTCTATTCGTTTAATCGGATTCGAACACTATTCTGAGAGAGGTGCGAAACAAATACGAGTTCCCTAATCGTAAGTTACTGAATACCCTAAAACAAATAAATGTAGATGAGAATATTAAGAAAACGGAAGATGCCCTAGTAATGCTTATATTAGGAAGTCACATAGGCACGATAGGCATAGTGATACTATGGGTCTGGTTGCCAGATCTCAGATGGGGAACAATTGGATGCCATGCAACGGAAGAACAGAGTAAGCTGTTACAGAAGGGGGAGGTTAAATAAAAGAGGGGAATGTCCTGATACATAAAGTCAGGAACTGGAAGTAAGTAACAGCTTCATACACGTAAGTACAGAGAAGTTAGTTTGTTAAAAGAAAATTGCACATCAAAAATATATATTAAGAAGAAGTGTTAGCAATGTTAGCTGGTACAACTAGTTCACTTGCCGAGTTACGATACTCATCATCTACAAATTAAAAGAGAGATGAAGACAAAGGGAAAAGAACATTAGCGTGGTTTCTTTCCCCTTTTGACTGAGCAATACACGACTTATGCTGCATATAGAAACAGCTTTACTATGTTTAAATTGAGACTAAAATTATAAAATTACAAATAGTTAAATTTGACCATAAGACCGTGTGGTATTAGTCGAATTTCATTCACCCGATGCCAGTGTCAAAAATTGGGCCGTGTTTATCGCTAATGATCAGAAGGCCATGCGTCATACGTGACAGCTTGGGAAGAATATTTGCCTTATTAAACTGACAACTAAGATTCCTCCTCGTTCTTTCATTACCTACTTTGGTCTTCTACAATTCGCCTTGATTATTAATCCAAACATGACGACCCAGAATGAATCGGGAAAAGAAAACAATGAGAATGATTCGGTATGGCTATTGAACATGTTGTAGTGCAATCGAAAGTTATATGAGTCAAGAATATCATAGCAAATTAATAAAAATAAAAACACTTGAACGTATTGAGGCTGGTTATTTTTTTTGGGAACAAGCGAAAAGGACTGAGTTCTAACATGCGCCGTCAACCAACACAGAGTTAACTATCCTCTTCTATTTCGCTTCAGCCAACACAAACATTCATAATAAAGTCGATTCATATTTTTATAAATCAAAGCGGTGTCGTTTTTATGAGGACAAGCATAATATAACCCAAGCACTCGTTTTTGTTTTGTTTATATTTTTAAGTAATCAATTTTCTCTTTTTGACGACATGCTTAAATTTGTTAATGACTGTACTAAATGGTAGCATTAGTTAAACGAATAATTGAGAGATCACTTCGTATAATAGAAGCGGCCACGATGCAAACAGATAGTTAGTGATTATTAAGTTATCCGGTCTTAATACTATTTTACACGTGGTTAAATATACTAGAAGTTTTTATAGTTCGGAGGTATGGCATAAAGGTCTACTTCGAAAGATCTCCAGCTATGGTATAGCTGGAAATGTCTTCTCCATTATTAAATCATTTTTCTTTGATAGGTTCATAAGAGTAGTAGTAGTTGATGGGCAGAAATCAAAAGCTCTCAGTATAATTGCTAGAGTCCCTCAAGGGGTCCATCCTGGACCCAACTCTCTTCCTGATCTATATTAATGATCTTCCAAATCACATCCTTACATCATTCGTAGACATTTATGTTGACGACGCTACAATCTATGGTAGCACATCAAAGACCGTAAACGACTAAGTTCTCTGATTCTCTCCTATGATCTTGGGCATGTGGTACAATTGGGAAAGAGGTGGCTGGTTACTTTTAATGCATCTAAAACAAAGCTTCTATTTCTACATCATCTACGCTCTGATGCCAATCTGGCATCGCTTAAAATGAATGGCCATCGTCTGGGGGAGGATTCATGTTTTGACAAGCTTCTGTGTTTGACCCTTACTCCTGATCTAAAATGGAACACGTATATCAAATCTCATGCCAAGGTTGCTGGAAAAATGGTGGGATACTTCTACCCCTCCTGTAGATGTCTCAATTCTGATGCAATTCTCTACCTATATAAAAGCTAAGTACGGCCAACGATGAAGTACTGTCGCCACATCTGGACAGGAGCAGCTAGAAGCAGCTTATCATGCCTTGACAGAGTTCAAAATAGACTTCGTAGCTTAGTGAGATATGCTTTTTATCTTCCCTGCAACCTCTTTCACACAGAAGAGACGTTGCGTGCCTGTCTCTGCTTTATCTTTATTTTCATGACAGGTGCTAAGCTGAGCATCAATCTATGGTCACCCCTCCTCGCCAAACTTTCGCGAAAAACATTCATCTAGCCAAAACCACTATCAATAATTTCCCCCACTCTTTATCTGTGTCTAAACCTAAACGTAGATTCCATGAACAAAGCTTCTTTCTTAGAACTACACGCCTGTGCAACTCTCTTCCGTTTATCTACTTTCTAGGTTTATACAATCTGATTGTCTTCAAATACAACGTAAACAAGTTCTTGGTTCACCGTCCCCCTAAGTAATCCAATTCACAATATTCCGACCAATTATGTTTGCTACGCTATAATCACATTGACTAATATATACGCATTAAGCCTTATCCTCGAATGGCATCTGGGCCTTGATAAGTAATGATTCCAGTGTAAAAAACATAAAAGTCTATAATTTTTTAACAAAAAGCCAGTTGAACGGCTGAATATAAGGTCAGTACTATTGTAAATAAAGAGTGCAAATTGCATACGACAAGTTGTTCGATTGACTCTAAAATTAATAATTGGATAAATTAACCAGTTCTAATGAATTAACAAACTTACCTAAATGCGAATTCAAAGAAAGATAAAATCGAAACGGGGAGAAATTAATAAAATCATTATATAGGAACGAAGGTGTTAGAACTATAATCCGTGGCTAATAATAGCAGACGAGTTTCTATAAGAATAGTCGGAGTTTGTAAAGTCAAAACAAAATTATCTACAGTGTAACAATACGCATTAAAGAAGTCCGCCAAATATGTGTGGAGTAATGTTGGAGTTGCTATCTAATCCGACCCAAAAACAATTATAAGTAAAGTGCAACCCTCAATACATCAAGAACATGTATTTGCGAGTATATATATATATATATATATATATATATATATATAAATATATATATATATACGCATCCTTTAAAGCTAGAACATATAGAGTATGTCTTTATAACTGCAACATTTTATATAGCTACGTGTATGCATATATATATATATAATATGAATTAAAGTACAAAGATAAATGTGTATGTTTATACGTTAACAAATCGATATAATATAAAGATCAATAGACTAGATAATCCAATCAACAAACAAAAAATTGATAAAGAGTAATATAATGTGAATAAATTACAATATTTATAAAGTCACTATTTTTAAATACATATTCCCCTTCCCATTTAGGGGGTACCAAATTGGTCAAAGGGAAAATTATTTCCAACTCGCATTTATGTAAAAATGCACTTTCATATAATTCTATTCACAAAAGTGTCGCAAAAAAAAACAAATAACACCTATTAATACACTAAATATTCAAATGAGAAATTCTTACTTATTTTTAGTCGAATATTTTAATATTTGATTGGTCTAAATATTGCAATATATATAATTTATATTTACATCGCAATATTTTTGTGATTAAATCACATATATGAATGTATATAAATATAAATATTATATGCATGTATTAATATCGTCTGTACACATATTGGCAATATATATTTAAGCCTAGGTAAATATATAAACATATATTTATATGTACAATTTTATAATATGAACAATATTTAATTATATACTTGGAATAGATACATGTATGACACTGTGTATGTTAATACAGATTTGTAATATACATAAATATATGTATATACATATACATGTATATACTTTACATATGGTATATACGAATATAAGGCATATACGTTTGCACACACACACATACACACACGCGCACACACACACACATATATATATATATATATATATATATATATATATATATATATATATATGCATATATAAATATATGAATATTTTCCTAGAATTATAAATGTATGTTCGTCTGTGTATGCATATTGCATATTGCATTCGCCAATAGTAATAAGGTTTCAATCGATAAAATCAGTTAATATTGCATTCACGGCTGGTTCCTTTTAACCGAACTTTTTGATAAAAGAAAATAATGAAAAGTCAAATATTCCCGCTAAAAACTGGAATGGAAGCCCCACCAATATTCAAGCTAACAGCAAAATCTATCCGAGCAAAAACGTGACTATATCTGACAATGATAAATTTAAAATTGCATTTCGCAAAACGATCAGAAATCTTAGTAAACATCCATTTCTTTTCCCTATTTCAACCAATTCTTGCAAGCTTTATTTTTTCTTCCATGTTTGTATTCAACAATGTGTCTGTTTCGGTTAGGAGGCCTGCCCTAACATCTAATTCCAATAAGAAAAATATTTCATTTTTGTTTATTTCTATGTGTTTCGTGCCGGGAAATCGATTTTAAACACCAGCAAACATTTATTTGAAAACACATCTAATTTTTCTGCGTAACGCTAGGCCTTATTCCCAATAATATTTATTTTTTAGTTTTCCTGTCTCCTGTGCAGAATTCCTCACTTTTATACACAACCAATAGTGGTAAACACATATAATCCCATAATACGCAACCAACAGTGGTAAACACATATAATTCCATAATACGCAACCAACAGTGGTAAACACATATAATTCCATACTACAGAACCAATAGTTGTAAACACATATAATTCCATAATATACAACCAACAGTCGTAAACACATATAATTCCATAATACACAACCAATAGTGGTAAACACATATACTTCCATAATACACAACCAATAGTAGTAAACACATATAATTCCATAATACACAACGAATAGTGGTAAACACATATACTTCCATAATACACAACCAATAGTGGTAAACACATATACTTCCATAATACACAACCAATAGTGGTAAACACATATAATTCTATAATACACAACCAACAGTGGCAAACACATATAATTCCATAATACACAAGCAATAGTGGTAAACACATATACTTCCATAATACACAACCAATAGTGGTAAACACATATAATTCCATAATACGCAACCAATAGTGGTAAACTCATATACTTCCATAATACACAAGCAATAGTGGTAAAGACATATACTTCCATAATACACAACCAATTGTGGTAAAAACATATAATTCCATAATACACAAGCAATAGTGGTAAAAACATATACTTCCATAATACACAACCAATAGTGGTAAACTCATATACTTCCATAATACACAAGCAATAGTGGTAAACACATATTATTCCATAATACACAACCAATAGTGGTAAAAACATATACTTCCATAATACACAAGCAATAGTGGTAAACACATATACTTCCATAATACACAACCAATAGTGGTAAACACATATAATTCCATAATACGCAACCAATAGTGGAAAACTCATATACTTCCATAATACACAAGCAATAGTGGTAAAAACATATACTTCCATAATACACAACCAATAGTGGTAAACACATATAATCCCATAATACGCAACCAACAGTGGTAAACACATATAATTCCATAATACGCAACCAACAGTGGTAAACACATATAATTCCATACTACAGAACCAATAGTTGTAAACACATATAATTCCATAATATACAACCAACAGTCGTAAACACATATAATTCCATAATACACAACCAATAGTGGTAAACACATATACTTCCATAATACACAACCAATAGTAGTAAACACATATAATTCCATAATACACAACGAATAGTGGTAAACACATATACTTCCATAATACACAACCAATAGTGGTAAACACATATACTTCCATAATACACAACCAATAGTGGTAAACACATATAATTCTATAATACACAACCAACAGTGGCAAACACATATAATTCCATAATACACAAGCAATAGTGGTAAACACATATACTTCCATAATACACAACCAATAGTGGTAAACACATATAATTCCATAATACGCAACCAATAGTGGTAAACTCATATACTTCCATAATACACAAGCAATAGTGGTAAACACATATACTTCCATAATACACAACCAATTGTGGTAAAAACATATAATTCCATAATACACAAGCAATAGTGGTAAAAACATATACTTCCATAATACACAACCAATAGTGGTAAAAACATATAATTCCATAATACATAACCAATAGTGGTAAACACATATACTTCCATAATACACAACCAATAGTGGTAAAAACATATACTTCCATAATACACAAGCAATAGTGGTAAACACATATACTTCCATAATACACAACCAATAGTGGTAAACACATATAATTCCATAATACGCAACCAATAGTGGAAAACTCATATACTTCCATAATACACAACCAATAGTGGTAAAAACATATAATTCCATAATACACAAGCAATAGTGGTAAACACATATACTTCCATAATACACAACCAATAGTGGTAAACACATATAATTCCATAATACGCAACCAATAGTGGTAAACTCATATACTTCCATAATACACAAGCAATAGTGGTAAAAACATATACTTCCATAATACACAACCAATTGTGGTAAAAACATATAATTCCATAATACACAAGCAATAGTGGTAAAAACATATAATTCCATAATACACAACCAATAGTGGTAAAAACATATAATTCCATAATACACAAGCAATAGTCGTAAAAACATATACTTCCATAATACACAACCAATAGTGGTAAAAACATGTAATTCCATAATACACAACCAATAGTGGTAAACACATATACGTCCATAATACACAACCAATAGTGGTAAACACATATAATTCCATAATACACAACCAATAGTGGTAAAAACATATACTTCCATAATACACAAGCAATAGTGGTAAACACATATACTTCCATAATACACAACCAATAGTGGTAAACACATATAATTCCATAATACGCAACCAATAGTGGTAAACACATATACTTCCATAATACGCAACCAATAGTGGTAAAAACATATAATTCCATAATACACAAGCAATAGTGGTAAATACATATACTTCCATAATACACATGCAATAGTTGTAAACACATATAATTCCATAATACACATCCAATAGTGGTAAAAACATATAATTCCATAATACACAAGCAATAGTGGAAAACACATATACTTCCATAATACACCACCAATAGTGGTAAACACATATAATTCCATAATACACAAGCAATAGTGGTAAAAACATATACTTCCATAATACACAACCAATAGTGGTAAACACATATACTTCCATAATACACAACCAATAGTGGTAAACACATATAATTCCATAATAAGCTAGATACAAATAAAGAAAATGCTCTCAAGAGTCACCAAAAAGGGTCGCAGGAGGATGGATGGATTAAAAAGTAACGTCCGCAATACGACTCAGACATACCATCGAATTATGATTAAAGAACATACGAAATACCCATGCGTTTCTGGGTGAAAATTCAACTCTCAAAACGGAATAAAGATTCATGGAAACTAAATGGGATGCGCCAGTCATTCAGTGACTTGTATGCAGTGTTTTGATATCTATACGCCATACATTACATAAAAGAACTGGATAGAAAGAAGTTTGATCAACGGTTGGAAGAATGCTTTTATGTTATATACCTTATTTGCATTGCATTTTACCTAAACCGCCAGTGAGGAAAAACAGACGACAGTGGTGGATGGCAGATCTAAAGAATAAGAAAAAACACTTAAAACGACAACACATTTCAAATCCTTATGAAAAAGTGGGTTTATTAAAGACCTGGAAAGACTTTAAAGATAAACATAGCGTTGTTAGCAAGGCGGAAATCGATAGAAGAAGAACGACTGAGACGGAGGAAAGAGCGCGAATCGTTCATTAAATGGCCATATATATATTCCCGAAATTTATTTGACCAACCAAAATCAGGAATACTAAAAACGGAACAACATGTCTTAGAAACTCATCTAAGACACGCATTCTCAGACTACAACCGGTACGCCTCACTGGAACAAAATAGTAGATTTATATGGCCAGAAATTCCCAAGGAAAAGTTTTACATGAGCATAATGACGTACGAAAATGTAAAACATGTAGTCAATAAAGCCAGAAATAAATCTGCACGAAGCCCGAATGGAATAACCTTTTTACTTTACAAAAGATGCCTTTATATACTTAAATGGCTATGCATAATCTTGAGTGTGGCATGACGGTGTGTACATACCCAAGGAGCAAAACTCAGAAACTATAAATCAATTCCGGCAAGTCTCACTTCTTAATGTAGAGGGAAAAATATTTTTCGTGGTAATGGCTTCAAGAATAACAAAATGCTATTAAATATATCGATGTCTCCGTGCTAAACAGTGGAATCCCTAGAATAGCAAGTTCTCTGGAACATAAGAGCATGATATCTGAGGCTATACAAAGAGCGAAAGCTAACAAGACTGACTTAGATTTCATATGTAACAGTTTGGCTAATGCATATGGACCTGTGCCTCATCAATTATCATATCAGATGCACCACATCTGTGAGGGAATACGCAAGATGGTTGCAAGATTATTTCATGTGTGTTTTGTCCACAAATGACAACACGACAAACTGGATGAGATTCAAATTGGGAATTGCAATGGGGTGTACAATATCACATATACTTTTTTGCTTTAGCGATGCATATAATTCTCAAAGCAACGAGAAACAATACAAACACTACTACATTAGGTGAAGAAAGCGAAATGACACTATGAAAGGCTTTCATTGACGATATTATCATCCCCACGTCAAGAGAAGTTGAGACCCGCAAGTTACTCAGCATTATGGATGAAATGATGGTCTCGAATGACTTTTAAGCCTAAGAATCCAGAAGCCTCTCCCCCAGAAAGGGAACAGTGCATCAAAATAACTGCTTTGCATTGAGTGGTCAGGAAATTTCTACTGTCTCAGAAGAACCGATGGAAAGGTTGGAAAAATTGTACGATAACACCTTGAACGATACCAAACTGTTTAAAGCGACAATCAAAACCGTTGATGAGAATCTAAAGATGACCAGCCACTGTCTATTACAAGATAAATACAAAGCATTATGTCTTCAATACATGCTCATCCCAATTCTGTTATGGCCTCTTCGCGTAAATTAAGAAACTATGTGCACAGTGGAGGCAACAGAAGCAAAATCGGTAAATATATGAGAAAATGACTGGGCTTGCCTCCGGGATTATTAAACGTAGCCCTACATAGCAAACAATCTAAACTAAAAATACCGTTTAAGTCTATTGCAGAGGGATTCAAAATTGGAAAAGTCAGGTTCCAAATGATGTTGGATAATTCCAATGATACAATTGTAAAGACAGTACACGCTTTACTGAAAACAGGGATGAAATGGAAAGTTCGAGACGTTATAAATAAGCCGAAAGAAAACCTAGCTTTCAAAGTAATGACTGTGTTCACTCAGACAGGAAAATATGGACTGGGAATGACCAACATTCACAAATGGTCAACGACTAAAACCTAAACGCGCGGAGATCTGCGCATTTAGGAAATAAGAAGCAAAGAGGAAAGTGAAAGTCTCGTAAAAGGCGTACAACAGTTACAGAAGGGGCAATGAACAAATTGGAAAGAAGCTATGCAAGGATCAATTACGTGGAATAACATTTGGATATATCGCAGCTAAGGTTGAGTTTCATAATATGCTCAATTTACGACGTGGTTTCGTCAATGATTAACTGTACCAAATGGAAGAAGGAAGATGATTCAACTTGTCCTTTATGCAAAGAAAAACACAGACTATGTTACATGTTCTTAGTTCCTGCAGAGTTGCCCTTGTTAATCGCCGATATACGTGGCGGCGCAATAGGGTACTGGAAGAACTGACCACAACAATAAGTAATCACATGACACCTGAAGCAGCTAACATAAGCCACAATATTTTTTTTACTGAAGAAGGAAAAATGTGGATCGGATCAAAACGTATAACTGGCTGATTACTAGTACTTAGTTTAAATATTCTTGGAATTAATGATTGCATAGTCACCGCAGATCTCCCTGGCTGGCGAAAAATTGCCCAAAATTGTAAGAAAAAAGGGGCAACGACCAGACATTGTTCTCTCGTCAAGAACAAGGAAAAGACTCATCTTCATTGAATTGACATTAGCTCATGCCAGCCGTGTAAAGAAACAACATCAATACATATGAAGATCTAAAAAGAGAGCTGGCACATGAAGGTAACGTTACAATCTTCGAGCTATTAAAATTGGAGCAAGAGGTTTCCTTTCAGACTCCCTATATCAACTTTTACGCCAGCTTGGAATTAAAAGCCGAAAAATAGTCTTAGCCAGTAAACGCTTCATAGAGATAACTGAAAAATACGCAATATGGCTCAGGGCAAAGAGGAAAATGATATGGTAGCAAATGTCTACAGTGTAATGATCTCTGTGAAAAGATTTATTTATTAATTTATTTTAATGATTTTTTTTACTTTGTACATGTTTTTTTTTCATTTTAAATATATACGCATATATATTTTTTATTTGTTTTATTTTATCTATATTGTTTTAAATGTTATTATTTTTGTTGTTATTATTATTATTATTATTGTTATTATCATTATTATTATTATTATTATTATTATTATTATTATTATCTATATATTATAACGATGGCGTGTGTGTTCTTTTCTGTGTCACACTTTCCGGCAAATTTCATTGGTTGAGATTTAAGAACACACACGCTAATGGATTAGTGGATTCTAGGGGAGTTTTTGTAACATTCCAAAAATCACGTAAATATATCAAGTAATCCTGAGTTCATATTTTCGTCCTTAACGTCTTCTTGGCAGTAATTACAAAAATTGTTCCTAAGGAGGTAAGATTAAAGTCACTGGAATGTTGAGACTGATACTATACTCAGAAATTCATGTTGAAGTAATGGTTGCCTAATCCCGAACGTCTTACTGTTTTTTGTAATTATTTCGAAAAGCTGCAGAAACAGTCATCATTCATAATTTAAACATTACTTTATTTCAAGTATATTTTTAACAGTGGGTAGGGGGATATGAAATCTGTCCCGGAAATGGAAGAAACCGTTTACGTATTAAACATTACTTTATTTCATGTATATTTTTAACAGTGAGGTGGGGAATATTAAGGCATTCCCGAAAATGGCTGAAACGATTTACGCATTAAACATTACTTTATTTCATGCATATTTTTAACAGTGGGGTGGGGAATACTAAGTCAGTCCCGGAAATGGCTGCAACCAGTTACGTCTTAGACATTACATTATTTAATGCCAATTTTTAACAGTGGGGTGGGGAATAAGAAGTCAGTCCTAGAATTGGCTGAACCAGTTTACGATTTAACCAGTACTTTACTTTATGTATATTTTTAACAATGGGGTAATGGACATGAAGTCAGTCCCGGGATTGGATGAGATTAATGCAAATATATACTAGCAGAATACCCAGCGTTGCCTTAGAATTAAATGAGATAGGTGAAAAACATATAGGATCAGAATACCCAGCGTCGCCTTGGATCGAATGAGATAGGTGGAATATATATACTAGCAGAATACACGGCGTTGCCCTGGATTGAAAAAGATAAGTGAAACATATATACTATGCGAATACTCGGAATATATTTATGTGTTTTTAATGAAATAATTAGCCCAGGCAGAATATCAAAGTTATTATTTTATTAAGAGGGGCGATGATGTGGATTAAAATTATGAAAAAATATTGTGGAAATTAGTAACATATTCAAGAATTATGAAAAGTTATGGGATGTGAGTTAATTGATTAGTGTGTTTGTAATAAAATATTCAACCCAGACAACATATCAAAGTTAATCTTTTGGAAAGGGGGGGAGATAATGTGGGTCAAAATTATGGAAAATGATTGTCGAAATTAGTAAAATATCCAAGAATTATGAAAAATGGTGAAACGTGTGTAAATTGATTGATGTGTTTGTAAAGAAATAATCAGCCCAGGCAATATATTAAAGTTAATATTTTAGTATGGGTGGGCGGTAAGGTAGGTTAAAATTATTAAAACGATTGTCAGCATTAGTAACATATCAAAAAATGATACAAAATGATGAAATGTGAGTTAATTGATTGGTGTGTTTATAATGAAATAATCAGCCCAGACAATTAATCAAAGTTATTATTTTGAAAAGCGGGCGAAAATGTGGGATAAAATTATGAAAAATGATTGTGAAAATTAGTATCATATCAAAGAATTATAAAAAATGACGAAATGTGTGTTAATTGATTGGTGTGTTGGTAATGAAATAATCGACACAGACAATATATCATAGTTATTATTTTAGTTAGGAGGAGGGGCAATACTGTGGGTCAAAATTATAAAAAATGATTGTCGAAATTAGTACTATATCCAAGAATTATAAAAAATGATGAAATGTGAGTTAATTGATTTGTGTGTTTGTGAGGAAATAATCAGCCCATACAATATATAAAAGTTAATTTTTTAGTAAAGGGACAGCAATACAGTTTTAACAAAAGGGCTAAAATAATATGATGATGTCTTCATTCATGCTTAACTCCCACAGAATTCCCAGCAGCAATACATTACATATAAAAGTTGCTGCTGTGGAATTTCCATAGGTCCCGCTAATTATTATTATTATTATTATTATTATTATTATTATTATTATTATATTTTATTATTATTATTATTATTATTATTATTATTTATTTATTTATTTATTTTCTTTTCGACATGAGCGCGTCCCAACTTTATGAATATGTTAGACGCAGTTTTTTACCATTTAAACGACACGCGCAAACCGTTGCTCGTAACAGCAACCGCTTTATTATCAAACGTCATTTTTGTTGTATTGAGATGTTCATTCAAATGCAATTAAGATAATCGGGCCTGGCCTAAATTATGGGGGCCGATACACGAACAGTCGTAGAGAGATATGCCCTGTAACAGTGCGTATTCTCTCCTGACGAGCCGAAATTATCTGTATACTGGAATGGATTATCCCACAAAGTAAATTCGATAAACTTTATTATATACAAGAGATGTAGACTCTAAAATGTTGCGTATCATTTCCTGATTACCCACCATTGTTAGGAGACCGGAATGAAATCCCCCACAAGTTAAAACATCTGATAAACGTGATTATATACATATTTGCAAGGTAAGCTGTTTTTGTTGGTCGCTTGCTTGTTTGTAAGTTTCTGCTACTGTTCATGTAACAAAGATTATTTTATATACATGTGTGTATATATATATGTATATATATATACGTGCGTGTGTGTATTTATATAAGTGTGTACACACGTGGCATAATTCGCTGTAGCTTTATTAGTTGCATCCAATACTTGTGTAAATGCCTGCAGTTTGTTATGAATGAATACTTTCACTAGTTATGAATCTTTTCATAATGTAACATAAGTCTATCTATGACATGAACGACAACTAAATCTAGCATGCACAGATGATTTAATGTGCTAATAAATAGATTTATAAGAACGATAAATGAAAAAAAATGCTTCTCAAAATTTATTAATTTAACTAGCAATCGGTGCCCGGCGTTGCCCAGGTGTTTTGAGGTTAATGCTGAGAAAAAAAAAACGGTCAATTTTTTAAACTTTGACCCCTATTATGACTTCTTAACATTTATTGTTTAGGGATCAAGTAAAGGTAATAAGTTAGATCCATGTCCAAGGAATCTATATCTAAAATATCACGTGTTTAGACCCAAAATTGTAGGAGGCGTTTGGTAGAGTTCTCAAAGGTCAAATCGTTTGATAGCGAGGCCAAATTTCGCGAATTTGGCCTTTTTTTAAAGCAGTTTGGCCTTCAAAATTTATGTTTGGCCTTTTTCTTCACCGATGAAATCTGGGGACGCAACGGAAATTTTCGGCTAAAAAATGTTGTTACTATGCACATCTATTTATTGAAATACAATTTGTGGCAAAATTTCAGGAAAAACTAATGGATGGTTCTCTCGCAATAGTCCGGACAATTCGCTAAATTATCTCGTCAAAACCTTAAATCTCGAATTTTTGTGCATTTTTTTTCGGGGGGGGGGGCTAATTTGGCATAATAGTGTCCATTTAATAGTATTATCTTGAAAAAATAAAAAAATAAGGAAAATTACCAAAAAAAAAACAAACAAGAACAACAAAAGTGTGCCGTATTTTTAAAAGTTTTATTGCGTTGTTTTTATTTGCTTTTTTTATTTCATCGGTGAAGAAAAAGGCCAAACAGAAATTTGAAGGCCAAACTGCTTTAAAAAAAGGCCAAATTCGCGAAATTTGGCCTCGCTATAAAAAAAAAATGGGGAAATCCCCCTACTTGAACTTTCTGTTTAATTAATAATGACTCGCTTGTAGCGTTGATTTTTTTCTTTTTTCGCTATAAAAAAATAACTACTTGATGAAATTACGTGATTTTTTCTGTAGGAAAACTTTATCCCATGACGAGTACGTACAATATATATATATATTTTTAAATATTTCCATTTTTTAATGTCAATGGAAAACTGCACAAGTACCCAAACCCGAAATGTAAAGACCACGAGTGAAGGCGCTTTTTTTTTTTTTTTTTTGGTTTAGTTTCATAATGGCGGCCGTGATGTCGGAGGTTCGATTGTTAGATTGTAAGTTTCGTATTTTTTTAATTTGTAAATCGCAAGTTAGGAAAAAATTAAACCCTTCCAAGATGGACAATAAATCAAGCCATAATATTTTATGGTAAAGGTAAGAGCCTACGAACCATAGTTTTTTAGGAGATGTGATTATTGGATTAACCAATCAGAAATCGTCTGTGGCACACACATCTCTGTTTTTATAGATATATAGATAGATAGATATAGATAGATTGAAGCGTGCAATGATAAAATGTCCTGAAAAATATAAAATATGCTTAATCATAATCATTAAAATTATTATATTTCCGTTTTCCATAGTGAAAAAATATAATTGACATCGAAATATTTTTTTTTTTAACCCGAAGCTTATTCATATATATTTACGTATTTGTGTATGTATATATACTCAGGCTCGTGCTCTTTCCCCATTGATGTGTGTACGTATGTTGTACATGTGTATGCGTGGGTATGTATTTATGTGTGTGCGTATTATTTACTTATCATAATTTATATATATATATATATATATATATATATATATATATATATATATATATATATAAATGAGCCGGGCGGGAAGAGATTGAAATATATATATATATATATATATATATATATATATATATATATATATATATATATATATATATACGTATTTGTGTATGTATATATACTCAGGCATTTACTCTTCCCCCATTGATATGTGTGCGTATGTTGTACATGTGTACGCGTGTGTGTATGTGTGTGTGTAGTATTTACTCATCATAAACGTTTCCTTAATAATTTTATTAATTTATTATTTGATTAACTAACTGATATTCTTACCTATCTTTATATTATCAAAATAAACCTGTAACGTATAATTCATTAATTTATCCTCCTATTTTCCTTCCCTCTTTCTTTCTTTCAACTGTAACGTCCGAAAATTCAAAAATTAATTAATAATAAATAAAAAACAATAAATATTTTTCAATTCCTCCCCGCCCGGCTACATCACTTTAACCCCCATTTGCAACGCGTTCTTTCCTCATCCCACCACACCACGCCGACTAACACTGACTCTGCAACATGTTGCCATAGTTATCCATTAAATTAACTGCTAACTTCTGCTTAAACTCATGCCGTTATAAATAAGAATAGCGTCTTTTAATTTTAAACCGTTATAAACTAGAAGAACGTATATAAGCATTAACACATAATTAATATTTAATAATAACCCCCCTCTTATTATATACACTCCTACTACTTTAAATTCCAACGTCCTCTCCCTTCTACCACCCCTTCTTATCTAACTCCCCTTACTCTGCTACGATTTTTCCATTCTTATTTGGTATTATAACTCAATCCACCTATGAATTCTGAGGAAGCTAGTCGGATATTTCCTCTTCCTTTTGAGGATTTCCCCTAGCTGAAACAATATTAAAACTCATTCTGAACTCACAGTAATAAATTTCCTATATACTGCTCTGGCTACACATTGAGCACTCTAGTCCGGTTTTTTCACCACCGATGAATATATATATATATATATATATATATATATATATATATATACTTGTAGTCAAATTGAATATTGAAAAGCTCGTGTCTTTGGTATTCTGGAACGACACTGCAAGTAAATCTTCAGGTTTTATTAATATCATAATTGTATGCTATGGTTATAATCTGGTGACAATAGGTAAAAACGAATCTATATTTTCAAACCAATAAAATATGCCCAAATTTGCCTAAATTTGTATATATGATTTATATCTCTACGGATTATGTAGCAAATTACACTTCTGAACTTATTGTGGTTTCTGTTTTGCAGGTGTTTGAGCTGAGTAAGGTGTGACATGGAGCCTGTTGAATGTCGAGCAGTGATCCGGTTTTTGTATTTGAAAGGACGCACACCACAGGAGACTCTTGATGAAATGAAATGAATGCCCCATCATATCACCTTGTAAAGTCAGGGGATGCAATGTCAGGAGAGTAAGGAGGATGGGGAAGGATTTCATAACCACACGCCCGTGCTTCTGATCCGGTGACATGCGAGTTGTGGACCGGAGCGTTGTCCTGCAGGAGGAGGGTACCTTTGCTAATCTTGCCCCGCCTCTTGATTTTGATAGCTTCCCTTAATTTCCTGAAAAGTGAAGCATAATAGGGTCCCGTAATTGTGGTACCCTTTGCCAGGAAATCTGTCACCACTACTCCGTCCTGGTCCCAGAAGACTGTGAGCATGACCTTGCTAGCGGAGGGCTGCACCCTTGCCTTCTTTGGATGTGGTGAGTTCAAGTGCTTCCACTGCATTGACTGGGCTTTGGTCTCTGGATCATAGTGATGGACCCATGTTTCATCCTGTGTAATCAGTCTTTTGGAAAACTTTGACTCATCTTCTTGGCACATTTCTAAATTCATACTCGAGCACTCGATGCGTTCTTGCTTCTGGAATGGTGTGAGCAACCTGGGAATCCATTTGGCAGACACCTTATGCATATGAAAATGGTAATGAATGATAGTTTCCACAGACCCTGTACTAATCTTGACATCTTGGGCTATTTGGCGAATAGTAATGCGCTGATCTTCCAAAATAGCAGCCTCAACCTGACGGACAGATGCTTCATCAATGGCAGAAGGGGGCGACCAGGTCTGGTAGCTGTTTCCACAGACTTCCGGCCATGTTTGAATTCACGATGCCAGCGTTTTACAAGGTCATATGATGGGGCATTATCCCCATAAGTTTCTTTCATTTCATCAAAAGTCTCCTGTGGTGTGCGCCATTTCAAATATAAAAACCGGATCACTGTTCGACATTCAACAGCTTACTCAGTTCAAATACCTGTAAAACAGAAACCACAATTAGTTCAGAGCTAGTAGTACGCCCGTATGTTTGTGCGAGAGATTTTGTATGTACAACTCTCCTACAGCCATCATCACTAGGCGGATCATTACTAAACCTGCCATGATAATGGCTTCTCACCTAGGGATAGTGTACACCATTTTCCAATATAAAAGTCAAGTCATAGCTTATGTATATATAGTCTCCTGCCGTTCACACCAATGGAATGATCATAACTAAACCGGACATGATGATGGTCTCTGGCCTAGTGATGGTGCACACCGTTTTTAAAGATGATGGTGCCTCTCTTACAACATTCACTCACTGCAAGGCTGCCTGCGAAGTGGTTACTCGGCAGTAGAGCAATTGAAAATTTCCGTACGAAAGGCATGTATCTTTGCTAGTATATATATATATATATATATATATATATATATATAAGGAGAGTAATTGAGTGAATGAGGAAGAGAGAGAGAGAGAGAGAGAGAGAGAGAGAGAGAAAGAGAGTGACTGAGATAAAGAAAAGGAGATATTGAATATTTCAATTTAATGATTATACTCTGAAGATTACATTTTTCTACTTTGAAAATTTCATTTTTCTGGATATAATTTATTAAATCTCCGGTATAATATTGATAATAATGACATCTATATTTTTATAAAGTAATAGGGTTCGTGTGTTTCTGTCTGTGTGTACAGCTCTCCATCATCAACGAAATATAAAGGAGGTAAGAGGGTAGATCTCTCCTGGTAGAGAAACATTAGAACCCATTTTAGGATGTTTCTGTTATAGGAGACATAAGAATCTTTGCCTAATTTCTTTATATACTAGTCTACAAACCACCCCCATATCGAATGACTTATGCTCATTTGCATATCACATTATATTAAATCTCTTTAACTAATTACCTCGACCTTATTACATATTGGAAATATTCTAATCATTTCAACTGTACTATTTACAAAATCTATTTAACATTTAATTATTTAATATATTTTCATTTAATTTTATATTCGATTTATTTCACTTTACGTATATTATCAAAACAATTCATTGGCGAGCAAAGCTTTATGTTTTGGGATTGTATTGAAAATGTAATGGAAATTTCAATTTCGTTCCGTTTTAATCTTTTATATTTTACTTGCCAATATAATTGAAAGAATACAATTCAACTATCGTAATTTTATATAAATAAACAAAAACAAATATTTTAAAATAAAACTTTATTAAAAAAGAAATAATTTTATTTTTAAATGAAAAAAATCAATTTAGTAAAATAATTGTATTAAACACCCCCAGCCTTGTCAGCAAACCTGTAAAGTGTAAACCTATAAAAGTTAACATTTCGAATGTAAACAGTGATTTTTCGATTTTGTTAGCGCTTGCCGCAATTAAACACAATTAAAACGGAACTAACTTTATTTCCATTCTATTTTTTAAACAACCCCCAAAACATAACGCTCTCTTCCAGTTATAGCCATTTTTTTTTAATTAAATAAAACAGGTCAAAATAAACAGATAAGCGCATTTTCTTTTACATTTTTCTTACAACCATTGTCATTTAACCAACTGCAGGATATCGTTACTTTTGTGGGGTTGTTTTGAAAATGGCACGGAGATTATAATTTCGTTCCAATTTAATCTTTCTGGTCGAGCCTATTTCGAAAGCCTGTTTATCATAGATTTGAACTACAAATAATTTATTACATTTTGATTATTACTATCTTAAGACTTAAAGCTTATATTTATTTCATTTTTCTATTTATATATTGAATTAGTTATTTCCAGTCTTATTTAAACTTAGTGCTTTCTTTAAACCGGATGAACCTTTTATAAAAATATGAGTTTAACGTAAAGAACACGAACAAGGTTTTATTCAACTGAATTTCTTCCAGTTTACTAACAAAATATATAAATTTAAAAGAGATATAAATAATAAAATAAAAAGGTTATGTAATTTAAAAGAAATACACGTACTCACAAAAGCAGAACTTTTTTTTACACATTTTTTTCTTTAAAACCATAACAATGAGACTAACAATTACCTAGATCTTAGTAATTATTTGTTTTAATAGAACTGTTTTAATTGTACTGTTTACTTAGTTAACCTAAGTTGGTATTACATTTATTTTACATTTACTTTTTTTTTTAATTATTACTTTTAGACTGTGACGTTTACACCCGGAAGTAATGAGTCACACGTAGGTCGCTTTTATTCATTCCTTTTGGTCAAGATCAAAGTGTAGTATCTGTTCTTCAGATGCTGCACTTCATTTTCTTGTTCTCTTTCGGTGGAGGAGAAATCCTTCACGACTGAGACAATTTTTATTTTTGTACCTTTTCTCCACGTTAAAAAACGACCCTGGTGTCTAACTCTGTCCCGTGGGGAGGCATAGTAAATAGGTACAATATAATTGTTTATAATTGTACTATTCAGAAATATTATTTATAGTTCGTCCATTTCAGTTAGTATACATTTCCTTTACGCTTAATTAATTTACAATCATTAATATCGTTAAACAATTCCGTTTAAAACCGAAATTATGCCACCCAAACGAAGTAGAAACGAAAGTGAGGAAGAAAGAATGGAAAGATTGGAAGCTAATAGACTAAGAGTTGCTGCAATTCGCTCCAATGAAAACAATTCAGATAGAGAAAGACGTCTAGAACTTAACAGGATACGTCAAAGAGAAAGGAGAGCAAGACTGTATGATTTGGAAAGAGAAACCCAACGTGAAGCTGACAGAACTAGACATGCTGTAAGGCGGTTAAATTCATCACAAGATGAAATTCAAGAAAGGCAAAGATATGCACTGGAAAGAGAAGCAATATTACGATCGAATGAATTATATGAGGTAAGTAGACGTACACAAGGTCAGTTGAGAGTGGCTCAACGACATCAGAATGAATCGGAAACCCAACGAAGCTTTCGCCTATACCAAGGGCAACAACGAGAGGCTGCATGGAGAGAGAGTATGACTTTGCCCCAGCAATTGACAGAAAACGAGGCAGCTAGACAACGAATGACTGCTTTGAGACACCATGAAATAGAACACTGCAATAGAAAAGGATTGCTCTACAACAAAAATGACTCTCTCACTACAGCTGATATAGGAAAAATGGACAAAGTATGTCAACATTGCTCAGCTGTAAAATTTAAAGGAGAACCCCTGGTTGTTGTTCTTCTTCTGGCAAAGTTGTGCTTGATAGCTTTCCACCACTGCCTCAGTTGCTTCAAGATTTGCTCTCCGGCAATGGTCCCATCTCTAAAGATTTTCTGCAAAATCTACGCAGTTATAGCAATTGTTTTGCAATGACATCATTTGGTCACAAAATTGCGGCAGTACATGGGTAGAATCCTTCTTTTAGAATTCGAGGCCAGGTTTGCCACCAGATTGGGAGTCTTTTACCACCTGAAGATGAAACAGCAAAGTTTATTCAAGTCTACTTCTTGGATAGTCTGGAAGAGGAACTACATAATCGGGGACGTGACAGTAGACTCAATAGAGACATTCTCCAAAGTCTGACTGAATTTTTACATGAGAACAACAGCTTTATTTGTCAGCTGAAAACAACAAAGGAGAGGATTGAAGAAGAACACTTGGTAGAACATAAAGTTGTCATAAGGGAAGACCGAAGGCCGCAAGAAGAGCATCCACGGCGATTCAATGCTCCAACAACAACGTATGAGATTGGAATATTAATGGAGAATGAACCAACAGCTAACCGGGATATTGTCTTGCGTTTTAGAAATGATACATTAAAATGGATCTCCGAACTACATCCCCTCTACGATACTTTAATGTACCCGTTAATGTACCCCTATGGTTCTCCATCTTACAACATCTACATGAAGGCATCCAATGGGCGAAAAGTTACCCAACAGCAATTTTATTCGTACCATTTAATGACTCGGCCTGGAAACTATTTTCTCTGGTACCGAAGACTATTTCAACAATAGCTGGTGGATGTGTACTGCAAGATTGAAACAGAACGTTTACAGTTCCTGAGGCGTGAGCAACAGACCCTGAGAGCTGACAATTATAGCAACTTGAGAGATTCAATTCTTAGGGAGGATGGGAATCCAGAACAGTTTGGTCAACGAGTTGTACTTCCGGCAACTTATACAGGAGGCCCTCGATACATGTTTGAGCGTCAAAGTGATGCCATGGCATATGTTCGGCGAATGGGCCGAGCCGACCTCTTCATCATGTTCACAACAAATCCAAAGTGGACAGAAATTACAGAAAATTGTCTTCAAGGGAAAGACCCTCAGGATCGTCCAGATATTGTTGCCAGGGTTTTCAGGCAGAAGCTAAAAAAGTTACTTGAATTTATTAAAAAGGGAGGATTTGGCAGGTTGAGGGCTTTCCTGTACAGTATTGAATATCAAAAAAGAGGACTGCTGCATGCACACATCCTCACCTGGCAGGCCCCAGAGGACAAACTTCTACCAGAAAAAATGGATCTCTGCATATCTGCAGAGATCCCTGACAAAGAGGAAGATCCTGATCTTCATGCTAAAGTGATGGCACATATGGTGCATGGACCTTGTGGACCATTTAATCCAAATTGTCCATGTATGATTGACAACAAATGTTCCAAAAAATACCCAAAAGAATTTCTTCAGAGCAAGGCCAAGACTCTTACCCCAAGTACAGGCGAAGAAAACCAGAAGATGGAGGCCAGACTGGTACAATAAGGATGAAGAGAAATGGTCGGTATGTTAATCAAGAAATAACAAACCAGTGGATTGTTCCGTACAACAAGGTCCTCCTTCAGCAGTTCAACGCTCACATTAACGTAGAAATTTGCAGCTCGATCCAAAGCATCAAATATATCCTCAAATACGTGAATAAAGGATGTGATCAAGCAGTGTTTGAACTACAAAGAACTGATGGAGCAGCTAACCAACAAGGCCAAGTACAATATCACATTGTGGATGAGATCCAGCAGTTCCAGAATGCAAGGTATGTCGGCAGTTCAGAGGCAGCCTGGAGGATATTGGAACATCCCATCCATGAACATTTCCCCCAATTGTACAACTTTCTGTTCATCTTGAAAATGGGCAGCGTGCCATATTCTCAGCTGATACTGCTCTGGAACGAGCCCAAGGTCCACCGCCTGCCACAACTTTGACAGCATTTTTTCAACTCTGCCATGAGGATGACTTTGCAAGGGGTCTCAAATACGTAGAAGTCCCTGAGTTTTACACTTGGAACAAATCGACAAAGAAATGGATGAGAAGAATGCGTGGGGTACAAGTTGAAGGTACTGAAAATGATGATGTATGGAAGGCACCATGCATTGGGAGAATCTACACGATTAGTCCAAAAGCAGGGGAGTGTTATTTCTTACGCCTGTTGCTCAATGAGGTTGCTGGTCCAACTTCATTTCAAAATTTGCGAGCATACAATGGTCAGGTGTTTGAAACATACAGAGCAGCGTGCCTTGCTCGAGGCCTTCTAGAAAATGACCATCACTTGCATCAAGCAGTAGGAGAGGCAAGTGCCACTAAATCACCTTCAAATTTGCGAAGCCTATTTGTGATAATTTTAACAGCCTGTGAGCCAAGAAATCCTCTTGAGATCTGGATGGCTTTTCGTGATGTAATATCTGAAGACATTCTTCACAGATACAGGCAAGAAATTAACAATCCAGAAGCAGATTTTAATGAGGACATCTACAATAAAACTCTTTGTCTAATTGAAGAAAAAGTTCTCCTTATGTGCGGTCAACCATTGGCAAGCTATGGATTACCTGCACCAATGCAAGGGAGAGATGAAAGACTCGCGAGAGAGTATCAACGTGAAGTTACTTATAATCTTGAAGAACTTCCCTACAAGCAGAAAATATGCAAGAAAAACTGACCGATTCTCAAAGAGAAGTTTACAATTCATTCATGGCAATGTTGGAAGCACAAGGTGAAATGAACAAAAACATGATGTTTCTTGATGCTCCAGGTGGTACGGGCAAGACTTTTGTAATCAATTTGATCCTTGCAAAGATTAGATCCATGAGAAAGATTGTGCTTGCAACAGCATTCAGTGGCATTGCTGCTACTCTACTACAAGGTGGCCGCACTCTTCACAGCACTTTTAAAGTACCCTTGGATACTCATCGAATGGATCAGCCAGTTTGCAAAATTACTGGTAACTCAGCCTTGGCAAATGTAATTAGAGACACCTCTGCAATCATGTTAGACGAAGCCCCAATGACGCACAAGAGTGCTTATGAAGCAATTGACCGAACACTGCAAGACATCACAGGAAACAAGAATCCCATGGGTGGCATTCCAACCTTATTTTGCGGTGATTTCCCTCAAATCCTCCCAGTGGTTAAAAATGGCACAAGGGCTAACATTGTCAATGCAAGTTTGAAACAATCCTATCTCTGGAGGCACGTTATAGTGAAGAGACTGACTACTAATATGAGAGCCTATATCTCTGATAACACAGCTGCAGCAGACTTCTCAAAATTGCTTCTCCAAATCGGTAATGGTCAGTTTCCTATCACTTCTTCACCTGACACAATTAAGATTCCAACTGCGCTTGGTAAATGTGTCGGTAATCAGAAGCAACTGAAAGACAAAGTGTACCCAGACCTGCAAAACAATGGAAAATCACCGGATTGGCTTGCTGAGAGGGCTATTATTTCGCCATTAAACAGCAATGTGAATCATTTGAACAATTCAATAATGGATGAATTTCCAGGAGACACAAAGCAATATAAGTCAGTTGATTCAGCTACTAATGAATATGAAGCTGTTCACTACCCTGTGGAGTTTTTAAACTCTTTGGAGATATCTGGAATGCCTCCACACATTTTAAATCTCAAAATTGGATCGCCAATCATGATTCTTCGATCCTTGGAACCGCCAAAAATAACAAACGGAACCAGATGTGTTATCACCAGATTGCACACCAATGTACTTGAGGCCACCATTTCCTGTGGTCCCTACAAAGGCGAAACCGTTCTACTGCCAAGGATCCCCTTAGTTCCATCGGACTCAGTACTTCCATTTAAATTCCGGAGACTCCAATTTCCTGTGAAGGTGTGTTTTGCAATGAGCATAAACAAAAGTCAAGGTCAGACATTTAACACCATTGGCGTAGACTTGACATCAGACTGCTTCAGTCACGGTATGTTCTACGTCTCCATCAGCCGGACAGGAAGTTCAGAAAAACTCTACATTCTGGCTCCAAATCAAAGCAGCAGAAATGTAGTTTACCCTGAGGCTCTTTAGTGAAAAGTTCGAGAAATGGATATGAGGAAAAACTGACATGATCTGATTGTGGTAAGTTTTTAGTATTGAATGTGCAAGATAAAATTTAAGCAAGAGTTGAAAATGACTTCAATGAAAAATTTACTATGTAACATCAAGTAACCTTCCTTTTTGATGAAAATGTTTTGTGAAGTTCCTGATCGAATTTCAGTCACTACAAGAGGTAGTTAAAATGTTAATCACCTTATGCAATCGTTGCTCTTACAACATCAACTTACTGGAAAGGTGCCCACAGATTTTGGTACCCGAGTGCGCAACAAAGCTCCGTGCGAAGCACGGGTATCTTTGCTAGTTAGTAATAATCTTGTACAGTTAATTTTAATTTACGAGACAGGAATAAACTATGGAAGCGTTGAAAGTCATGGGAATGAAACAAATAAAATATATTTCACTTATTTACCAACACATTTTTATATTTCGTCCATAATTATGGTCGGTTGGACAATCTAAGAATAAAGAAGCAAGAAAAAAACAGAAAAGCGTTCGAGATTATCGGCAATAACATTCAATCGAACGTGTTTCCTTTGAAGTCGTTTGGCTGTAAAAGAGGCAGGTCGAACGATGGATGTTGACACCCACACTCGATGAAATAAGGTAAAAGATTTATGGTTGAGACCGTAATTAACTCTTATTCGTTACAAAATTACTTTCACCTTTGATTCGCCCGATTCGTCATGCAGAGAAATGTGACACACTTATACTATAGCGAAAGTCTTATAAGTTTACAAGGAAAGTCTTCAAGCTAAGTATGTTTTTCTTCGCTAATACATACACACACACACACACACGCGCACCCCCCCACATATATATATATATATATATATATATATATATATATACTTTTGGAATTGGGGGGGTGTATTGATATTCATATAAAAATTCATATTAAAACCTCTTTTTTCTATTAGTATTTACTTGCTTCCCCACGAAAGCAAAAAGGTGACACAAGGTCATTTTTAATATGAGGTAAAACCAGCTCCATAAGAAGGGCAAACGGGGCATTCTGGTAGGTACCAAAAGTAGTAATTGGCTCAGTATAGAAGGGTTTCCCTTCCATTGACCAAATAAACTTAAGTGTGGCATTAAAACAGATACAACACTTTAATCCTAACCCGGACGCAAAAAAAGAAAAAAAGGTAATCTTCTATTTATAAAAAGGAAATATAACCTTGTTATATATGGGGCGTGGCAATGTATTCATCTGCAAAATATCTAGCTAATTTGCATATTGTTTTAAACATTTATTATAATTTATTCCCTATTAGTTTTTTCAGTTTTCATATGGGATGATCATCTTTATTTAACTATTACGTGTAATTATATTCATGCAGATATTTCACAGCATTTAATACTTGCATGACATTTGCGTAAAAATGTTATAGTAAACACAAACCTCTTTCCATATATATTTATGTATGCGTATATATATTAGTTTAAAATATTTTTGCCTGCAAAACCCCTCTGACAGTTTTAAATGTACAGACATGAAACTAAGTATATAGGGTATTTGAACCCATGTCAAACAATATAGTTGGGTTTTACACGGTAAATATCGATGCAAACGTGTGAAAATTAAAAAAAAAAAAGAATTAACCAGGTGAAGGTCGGACGAGGTCATTACGAATAGGCATGCATAACGTATTAGTTATTGATTCATGTTTGAATTTTTAGCCTTGCAACAAAATGTCTTTATAGCTGAGGCATTAACGTCAAAGGAAAAAGTAAATCGTATGCAAAACGCTTTGGTTTCGATTCCCGGTGGTGACGCACGAGTCATTTTTAAAAAAAATCTTTTTAAATCATTACTATATATTGGGTCGATTATAATATAATAATAAATACGAAATCTGCATTAATCTAAATATCATATGTAAGAGTATTTTAAGACCAGATAATGCCGGGCGACCTGCTTATATATATATATATATATATATATATATATATATATATATATATATATATATATAATTATTATTTAGTATGATAATTAATAAATGTTAAATATTTACGGACACTAATGTTTCATCCTTTCGGGAATCGCCAGTGTAGAATCGAACCCGGCAACAGAAGCCATGTCTGGCTTCATTAGCCAGGATCTAATCAATTCGGCTACCGTTAACCGCGAAAAATCTATGTTGAAATTTAAACATTTTTTAAAATACTTTTTAACGTCTGTCTGAGTGACCTGATCATTATATGATGATCTGCAAATACGTGCCAGATTGTCCGACCTTTATTTCACCTGAAAGTGCTCAACAATAAAAAACGAGTTTCTTAAAGGGGCTGACATGATTATTTGCTATAATAATTATTAAATATTAAATACCTACAGACATTAGTCTTTCATCCCTTCAGTAATCATTAGTGCAGAGTGTCACGATCAACAGAATCAAATCCGGAAACAGAAACAATCTCTGGCTTCATTAGCAAGAACCTAATTCATTCAGCTACCGTTAACCGCAAGGAATATTTGTGGAACTTATATATATATATATATATATATATATATATATATATATATATATATATATATATATATATATCTTTGGGACTTATCGCAACAGCCGTAACTATTAATATCTTGTTAATAAAGACCGTTGGATTTCTCTTTAATTATAGCAGCAATATGCCGTTTAATGTCTCCTGTATTCATTTATTTATTCATTTTATTGGCAAAAAAAACAAAAAACGAACAGGCTATTTCCATTTACAAGGGGTAAAAGTCAGTGAGAATTCTAGGGACTATGTACAAAGAGAAACTATAGAACAGGGAAACCGTGGAAGTCCACACAGTCCAAAGCCACCTTGAAGCCCAGTAGTGTGATTTAGTTGAAAATCCCATCGGGTTACTGGTTCCACATAGATGATACTTGAACCGAAAACGCTGCTTTGCATCGTCGCCTAGGGAACCGTCGAAGCGAAACCTTTATCGCCTACCCACGGAGACCGCGATGTGAGGCATGAGGGGATAAGAGCACGTTCTGGTCCAGGTTGAAGCATCTGTGAAAGATGTTGTGAGCTAGGATGAGGGCACACCGAATCCTCCTGCGCTTAAGGAAAAAAATGTAAAGCCCTGAAACGTTACTCATAATATAGACCTCTGAAGCCAGCCACAATTCCCGTCGCCCAGCGTTGAACCAGTTCGAGGGGCTAGACGTCCTTCACGTAATAGGGTGGTGAGAGGTGTGGGAGGTGTGAAGGGGAAGGAAGATGGAGGAAGTGAGATGATCACAAGAGCGGCGCATGAGGAACAGGGCACCAATGGCCTTGTTAGCAGCGGTGATGCAGTGTTCAGAAAGGAGCCCGTACGCCTGGAGCTTGATAAGAAGTAAACGATGATTTACAGACAATGATTTTGCTTTGGCAATGTCTAGAAAGACAATGTCCACAATGTCTTTCTTGTCTATGATTCTTGTCACTGATTCCTCCATGGCCAGAAGACTCGTTAGGCAAGACATTTTCGGCATAACTGTGTCAGGATTGAGAGATTTGCTTGATCCGTGAAAAGTGGAACATCATCGCTCCTTTCAACAACAATTTCATGATTTGCAGACAATGGGGGTGAGAGAAACAGGCCTATAGTTTACAGAATCTGTTACCCTTCTTGAAGATGGAGAAGATTGTAGGAGTATGCCAGTAATTATGAACGATATCGGTAGTCAGAGACAGGTTAAAAAAGCACGTGAACGGGGTAGAGATGAAATCGGTGGTCTCTTTGAGAATTTGAGGGTAGACACTGTCAGGACCAGGACCCTTATTGTATCCAGGGATCTGAGGACTCTCTCAACGTCTTCCCCTCACATAGGTGGGGCATCGTGGTTAAACAGTGGCGGTTCTCTTCCATCATGTTCTGAAGATAATTGTGAAGGTCGCCAGTAGGGTCTTTAACAGTCGCTTCGTTTATCTTCAACTTGACAACCTGGTTGTTTAGGCGGGCATTTCCTTAGAAATGCGTAAAAACACGCTTTTGGATTTCGGCTATCATCGTTGGCTATATGCTCTTCGACCTTTAGGCGGTCTTGCCTCTCAATAGAGGCGTCATGGTTTCGCTACCTTTAGGCGCCATCCGATCTGTGGTTAATGTACTCCTGCCAAGCTATATCTCAGAGTTATCTCTATTTTCACCTTTTTTGTCGCCCACGATTTGCTTTTGGCTCGTCGCGGATTTTCCAGAGGTATAGTAAATGTGGTGATCCAGGAAATGTTATGCTTAAACGCTTTCCGAGGTCTTTGACTGAGATCAATGAGTTCATGGCACGCCAGTCAATAATTTTTGCAGTATCAAGAACAGCTGGTATATTTGTGGACAAGCATCGCAGCAGATTGGATAGTTCAGGAGGGGAGAAACTCAGGAGGCAGTGGTCCCCTAACACTAAAGGCGGCAGGGTGATGATATTTGAGACAAATTAGTGTATGACGTAAAAACCAGATAAGCAGTCGATGGTCGATTTACACTAAGAACGCGGGTGGGGGAGTTCACCTGCTGGAACAGAAAGCAATCTTCCGATACCCCCAAAAGACTTTGGTCGAAAGAAGATGAATAGGGCATACATGATGCGGCAAACCAATCAATTCTAGGCGCATTTAAATCACCGATGATAAGACAGTCTTCATGCGTTCGGGAAGTTAATTTTATGGCAGCTAAGCAATGTCGATCGTCAGTAAGTTCAGATATGGGAGATCGATAGACAGTATGGGAAGCGTAATCCGGTATATTAGTTGTATAGTATTCTGGGCAACGTTGGAATTATTGTTGGTTGTGCACACACGCATATGGAGCTGCATGCACACACGCAAATATTGTGGGAATCTTCAAACAAAGAAATGTCATCAAAAGTCATAATAATTGAAAGAGAGAGTGCAGAAACTTTGAAATCAACTTTCTGAAACTGACAAGTTTTGAAAACAATCATATTGAAATTTAGCCTTGGACGAATTTGTTAAAGGCCATTGGAATGCGGCATGGAAAAGCGAAATTCCTATCAAAAGGTTTTTGTAAATAAAAACAAATGCCAACCAAGAACTACAGCATGACGTAACAATCCGGTATATTTAGTGCCTGTAAAGAGGTAAGATCATGTTGGCTAAACCCTCCTGGAACTTTTCACTCTTCCATACTCGTCGCAATAATTTTCTGGTAGACAACCTATACTGGTCCCAATGCGTTTTGTTTTCTTTACATATCCATCCTGGAAACTATAATTCCTTTAATGTCGTTTCTCGGGAGCAAAGCTAACAGAGTCTACACCATTTCTTAAATTACTGTTCGTTATGGACTGCGATATGTTACTGGACCTGTGCACATCTATGAGATCCACTATCCAAGACTGGGCTGCTCACTTTGAGACGGCGTTATTTTTTCAGACTGGGATGCAAAGATAACTTTTGCTGATTAGAACACTTTTCATTTCAGGCGATGCCTCTTTCATCGTACTTTCCGAGCCATTTGTCGCCTTCACTGGTAGAGACATTAAAAACTTTTCTCTTTCTAATAGTGTTTACATATTAGATTACCATTTATCTGTCAGTGTGACATGGTTTAACTTGCTTTCGAAACTGAAGATCTGTTATAAAAATTTCATTTGTTTTCGCCTGCGCCGTGTATTGTTGTAATCCTATCGTTGATTCCAAACTGTCTTTCAGTTTTCGGAACTGTTACTAGTGCTTCACAAATAATATGTATTATCGCATTGGTTTTCGCATGCATTATTCGCTTTATTTTTCTGATAAGCATATTCTCTCTCTGATTCACTCGATTTTCTATTCTAAGAACGTCTTAACACTTGTAGATATCTTGTTTACGATTAGGTAGTTCTACGTCTTCTCTTGTTTCAAGAATTCTTTTCGTCATCTCAAGAAGTGCTTACATATCAATCCTTAACTCGATTCCAATGTTCAGATTAACAATGTTAACTGTTAACTATGTGTATTTGTGCTACTTTCTCCTTCGTGTTTTATTTTGTAAATAGTTAAAGATAGTCAATATACACGAGATGGTGTATCTTTCTCCCTGCGTGTGGAGACGTGTACCAAGCATTACACCTCTTAAGTATGGAGTTAACTGACAGGATAAAAACAGTGACGACAGTCTTCCTGTGAATGCCTTTTGTAGATTTTAACCTGTTTCACACGTCCTTAAGCTGTTAGTTCCAGCCTTAACAATTCCGTTGCTTTTTCTATTAAGTTGGTATTTCTCTCTCTTACATTTTGTGTACTTATATTGACCCTACATGAAGTGTGTTAGCTTTGAGATGTAGGAGTTACTACAAATTAAGGGACCAATTTATAACAGAACCCTACGTAGAGAATCGTACAGCAATATGTCTGTTCATATTACATTTAAATTTATGTTAGTATAGTCAGGGAATCAGAGAGTTCATCAGGATTGAATGAGGATTAACAAATGTTTTACCCCAGACTACTATTATTGTCATCGATGTCGGTGTAATCGCCCTGTTTTTAATCAAGTCGATTGATTTTCCTCCAGACCCCCCCGCAGTATATGGGGAGGAAGCTTGACATGCCTCTTTGCAGTGACCTAGTCCACAATATATTTCAATCTACATTGCACTGTAGAGAATCCACTGTAAATTTTATAAGATTATTTGTAAATAATGGCTTCAGTTAAGTTTAAAATGCAAAAGTCAAGTATCATGGTTCAATTGTGTTCTAAGCAAAAATATTAATTTTGTGCGCGCCCTTGTCTTATCAAAGAACCAACTGTAGATTTTCTAAAAGGATTATTTTTACACTTGGGTTAACATTAAACGTACAAAAGTCAAGTATCATGGTTTAATTGTGCTCTAAAAAAACATTCGTTTCCAATGCGCCCCTGTTTTATTTAAGAACTTACAATAGATTTTATAGACTTAGTTTTCTGCTTGTGCGGTGATAAAACTTCTTGTGGTGTAAGGTAAAAACTTTGGTCAAAATCAGGCTTCGTTCTTTAATCAGATTGTTTCGATTATCGATTTTCGATACCTATAACTCCCGAACACATCAAGTACTTTCGTGTGAAATTTCAAAAGAAAAAATCGAACAAGCCTCTTCCGAGTCTATAGGGAACGAACTCACACACGCATAAAGAGTCTCTTTTATGTAACTGATTGATATATATGCATATATATATATATATATATAAATAGATAGGATTCTGACAGGTGAAAAATTATATTCAGCACAGTAGAAAAAGCTCATCGTCTTTGTGGCAGTCTTAACAGTATGTTTTATGTATTTGTTACAAATTTATGTTCACCGTGAATGTTAGGCCGACGTATTTGAATATTGGCCTCTCAGGTAGTGTTTTACTAGCTATTCTAATGCTTGGATAGAACTGCTTCTCAGGATAATTTCTTGTTAAAAGAACAAACATTCTCTTAGTATCATTAAATGCAATCATGCGTATTTAAGCATTCCTGCCTCGGTTATATTCGTTCGTCTTGTTAATACTTACGTTGTCTCGTTTTGTAAAGGTATAACAGGTATGTTTCTCATTTTGTACATTCCCAGCATTTTTCTATTCTTTGTGGTGAAATCTGCTGTAATTAAGTGCCGTAGTTTCTTCAATAAGTTGTGTCATGTAAATTTTTCTCGTGGTTTGTAGACAGATTATTGGCATGTAGTTCGTTGGTTACGATCCATTCTCGCTCTATTTTAAAGATTAATATGGTTATTCCTTTAATCTTCCTGCTTTGTATATACGTATAGCGCGTACATTCCATCAGAGAGACTCTTTCAGGTAAGTTGCTGAATTCCTTTATTAATATTCATGTATTTTATCCTGATCAATTGCTTTCCATTTTATCATTTCCCGTAATGCCAGCTTCAGTGTTTCTTCAGTAATTCTAGTTTATTGATTTAATTTTTTTCTTTGTTTTTGGCATTTATCATTTCACCAATAATTTTGTTGTTTACTCATATATATATATATATATATATATATATATATATATATATATATATATATATATATACTAGCAGGGGTGCCCGGCGTTGATCGGGTGTTTGGAGGTGTATGCTGTGCAAAAAAAGCAAAAAATCAAAAAAATGGTTAATTTTTAAAAACTTTGACCCCTATTATGACCCCTTAAAATTTATAGTTTCGGGCTCAAATCACTTTATTAAGTTTGATCCAGGTTCAAGGAACCTATATCTAAAATTTCAAGTGTCTAGACCCAAAATTGTCGGAGGAGTTATGTAGAGTTCTTAAAGGTCAAATCGTTGAAATTTGACCCCTTAACAGCGAAATTTCTGGCTGAGACCCGTCACATCGATTTTCCCAAATCTCAGTACCCGGTATTTCAAATTTTGAGTCTATAGACTAAAAATTGACAGAGTTATTGCGTAGGGAAATGTACACAGACAGACAGACACACAGACACACAGACATACATACAGACAGACAGACACGTTCACTTTTATAGATATATAGATATATCGTATGTTTTATTTCCGATGGATTAAGTTGCTTTGTTATCCCGTTTATTTTTTAATCTTGTATTATTTACAAAGAACATTTGTGTTTTATTCATATTTTTATTTCCACAGTCTTTCTTTGATAGTTTTTTTTGTTTTACTTCTTCATGTTTCTTGCACTGATATTTCTTCTTTATCAGTCATATTCCTTTTGTGACATCGTGTAATCATCTCCTTAGACATACTTACAGTTTTACTTATAAGTTGATTTAATTAGCATTAAATTCAAGTCTAGTTTCTTTCATACTCTTTATTGGTTCATTTCCTTAGCATATTGTTAGTTCTATATTAAGAATTTAAATTCTAAATGAAGTCCCATCATACATTATGTTGTTTGCGCTGACATGTATAAGTGGTTTCTGTTAATTAGTAGTAGTAGTAGTAGTAGTAGTAGTAGTAGTAGTAAATTTTGAATTCTCACTAATCTTAATAGTATTTTAATTTAGCTTATTTCACCTATGATAAATCAACACCTCAAATGTCCTTCATGTTAACTTTCGTGCAATTCTCCCGAATAATTCTGAAGGTTCTAAGTATGTATTACCATTAGTATTCTTTTTTATATGGTGCAATCGTGGTATAATGGATTAGGGTGTATAATTAAGCTAGTTTTCTTGAGCGAATAACTACATCTACCAAGGAGGCAACACACTAATTATAATCCCCTCCAACTATTATGTTTGTCCATCTTTCTATTCAAGTGTTTTGTCTTGTCTACTTTTTAATGTTGAACATTTTCTTTCTTTAGTTGATTTCACGCTGATTAGAATTGATGACACCATTATGAATGTCTACTTGCTTTTTTTCCTTTGTAGCTGACAAGTAGTTATAGACAGTAATAAGAAGTTATTATTGTAGTTTGATTATTTGTAAGAGTTAATGCATTTTTAAAGCAAAACAATGGGTTTTAATTAAATTGATTCACTGTGAAACTATTCTTCAGAAAAACTTAGTCAACTTGGAACGGAAATATGAGAAATACCGTAGGGAGGATTCCCGTTTCGATTAAATTCATATGTAATTCACTAAGCCGTCTGGAATTATAATAAACTAGCGGGGCGGTATTTATTTGCTTCCCTGCTAAGCAAATTAGGCACAAGGTCATTTTTTAATGTGGAGAGATTGGAGAAATGGAGACCAGCTCCCCGGGGAGTAGGGGAGCAGTATAGTTACAATTGGTATGAAGGGTTTCCCCTACATTGACCAATAACTGCTTGCTACAAAAGCAATGATCTTCTATGTGGGGTTCCTCCCACATATGCTCTTTGATTGCGGTATCTGCCGGAACAGATGGTGTTTATTTGCTCCCCCACTGAGCAAATTAGGCACAAGGCCGTTTTTAATGTGAGGTAAAAACCAGCTCCCCTAAAAGGGGTCACTCTGGTTACCAAAAATAATAATTGTCCCAGTATAGAGGGTTTCCCCTCCATTGACTGGTACAAATTATCTTAAGTGCAGCATCTGCCGGAACAGATGGTATTTATTTGCTCCCCCACCGAGCAAATTAGGCACAAGGCCGATTTTTAATGTGAGGAGTGAAGGGAGGGGGAAGGGAAAAAGGGGACCAGCTCCCGAGAGGTGGGAAATGGGAGCTGGTTAAAGGTCAGGCATGTGGGGTTGCCCCCACATCTGGTCTTTGCTAGTCATAGCTACTCCTAGCTTGCAGTATCTGCCGGAACAGATACTACACTTTGATCTTGGCCGGAAGGTCACTAAGGTCCCTCAAGAAACTAGCGGGGCGTATGGAAAATTCTTGGCTGTAGTTTAAAAAATGTGTATTGATATTTATTCTGTTGGCCGTTGAGGCAAACAAATTGTCCAGGAAATTATGTTATCATCTTTGTTCAAACCGAAACGTTCTTATCTACGTAGTAATATAATTGATTAACCTGTTTAATGTAAATTTTCATCGCAATGATGCTTGGCATTCACGTAGATCCCACTATTTTATTTAATTTTCTTTTAAAAGAACAGATACAACACTTTGATTTCATCTTGGAGCACTGAAAGTCTATTTTCGTTCGGGTATCACGTTCGATACTTCAGTAACAAACTTTTTAAATGGCATGTGCTTTACTGGAGCGATTTCAGTTTTTCTAAAGAGATGATGGGTGATAACACATATACTAACATAAAATCGCTTTCGCGTATTTTTACATGGATATATAATCAGAGAATAAATAGATGAATTTACTCTATAGGTATAAATTATATTTTGTTTCCTTAGAACTTTTCATGGCACGGTTCGGGTTTTACGCTACTTTCTTTTAAGTAAGGAACATATATTTATTCGGATTCCATTGATAATGCTGGTATTTTTTTTATTCATATACTGTTTTCTCTCTATTACATGTGTTTCATTGGTTTACGTAAGCTATGGTCAATTTTAAACGGTGTCCTTGTATGATTTTGTTATGTCTATATAATTGTATGATTTTACCATGTCTATATAATAAATAATGCTTGAAAATATACGTAGGAAACCATTTTGCACGAGTTCTCACTTTTAAACAGTAAATGTAAATGATATTTTAAATCTGTAAACTTAATATATGTGACTATATAATCTATATACAGTAGAGCCATGGGATACGCCATTACAAATTAGTAACAAAATACCGTACAGTATATAATACACAAGTATATAATCGAACGACATTACACACAACACTGTAAAGCTGGGGCAAATACCGTAAACCGGAGCCGGAAAAACATGTTAATAGAGTGGGGGTCAAAAGAGTTTGCATATCTGTTTTTTACCCAATTTCTTTATTAATTTTGCTTTATTTTTCATTATGGACTCTTCCATCATTTGCTGGTTGCTATTCTTGTTCGTTCCATTACTACATTTTATGATATAAGCTAGAATTTAATAATAGTTCGATATTTTCCACTTTTCAGGTGAGCCAAAAGTTTATGCAGGTAATCTTAATTTTTTGATAATGGCTAAAGGAAAGATGTTGACAGATAGGGAGAAGAGTGAAATTGTTACATTTTTTGCTGCAAAGAAGTCTACTTTGGAAATTTCGAAAATTTTGAAACGAGATCATCGAACTGTGAAACGTTTCGTCATTGACGGCAAAGATGGAAGAAAAAAGCATAAAAGTGACAGACCAAAGGTGACTTCACCACGAGATATTAGAAAAATCAAGAGGAGTTTGCTAGCAAACCCACACAGCACAAGCAAAGCTATTTTCGACTACGCAGGAGTGTTTGGCATCTCTAAAAGGACCCGAAATCGGATTTTGAAACAGATAGCCTACCAGAGAACACATACAAAATGTCCTCCTTTGAGTAATATAAACGGTCAGAAGTGACTAGCATGGGCCACTAAATATTTGAAAACACATTTTCAAAATGTTCTCTGGGCTGACGAGGCCAGAGCAACTCTCAACGGCCCCGACGGTTGGGCCAAGGAATGGCTTCTTAAAGGCAATAGCCCACGCTTTCGATTCAGACATCAACAGGGAGGAGGAATCATGATTTGGGCTGGTATTATTGGAAGTGAGATTGTTGGTCCTTTTATTGTCCCTGACTGTGTCAAAATAAATTCTTTGAACTACTGCAAGTTTTTGGAAGCAAATTTATTGTCCTGGTTGAATTCACAAAATGATGCTCTCAACCAGAATCTAATTATCCAACAAGACAATGCCCCAAGCCATACTTCTCGGTTAACAAAACTTGGCTTTCAGACAAGGGGATCTCTGGTGAACGTCTGATGGACTAGCCACCTCAGAGCCCGGATTTGAATCCGATAGTTAACCTCTGGTCGATTCTGAAGAGAAAGGTTTACGAAAAAGGGCATCAATTCCATAGTAAAAAAGACATTTGGGATAGAATCAAGAAGGTATCTTCTGAAATCACACCTCAGCAAGTGCATACATTAACATCCTCTGTTGATAAGAGGCTGATTGATTTGATTAAAAATGGAGGAAAGCGAATAAAGGGTTAAATAGTTTCATAAATCCTTATTGTTTTGCTAATTGTTATTTGAGTAATAACTGTTGTTTTCTTGTAATATGTTATCAATGTATGGTACTATAATCATGACGCAATTTTCGAATTATATCATGTTTAAAAATGGTATTTATTGCAGATAAATGAGTGCTTGAAAATTCTTTTGGCCCATATTCCTTCCTGAAATCATTTAAAGATCTATACCTTCCCCAAAATATGATTATTTGGCTTCCGTTTCTATGAATTTACTTCACATATTTGCATATCAAACAGTAAGTAATATAGTTATTATATTGAAAAATATTGAAGCATACATTTATCAATGTATACAATTTGCAAACACTCTTAAACCCCACTGTACATATCGTAACCTGAACTAACTGTATCCTAGGGTCATCATATCCAGGAGTTCTACTGTATATATAACATTATAATAAAGGGACGTAATAGTACCGCCATAGTATACATTTTACGCATTTATTTCATTTTTGTAATGATTTTTCTTACGTATAAATAAAAAAATATATTCCGTATTTATCATTTTATCGTTTTAGATTATTCGGAAAGCATCCACAGGGGCCAAACGACAATGTGCGATAAGTTTGAAGAAAATATGTGAATTTAAAAAGATAGCCAATAAACGAGCACGTAGATTGTGTAAACTCAAAGTGCGAGACCGTTTTTCCTGACGTCTAATTGACTTCACATGCCCGTTTCCCGACAATTTTTGAAAGCTAAGTTTTGTTTATTTTCTGTTGTCATCTGATTTTGATTGGACAAGGAATCGAAAACATTCAAAATATTTAACATACGCATTATATTATACGTAACATTATTATATTATACGTAGCATACGTATTATATTATAATATAAAGATACGTTTATATTAACACCGCAATGATTATGACAAATATTTAAAAAAATAAAAAAACATATAATTAAGCGGAGTATTATGAAAAATTAAAAAAAATTATAATTAAACGAAGTAGCTTTACAATATATGTTTAAATAGAAATATTGCTTAAATACACACCTTACACACACACACACACACACACACACACACACACACATATATATATATATATATATATATATATAGATTTTTATTTAAATTTAATTCAGAAACATATATCTGTTCAAAACGGAAATTTATTGGTTGGACAAATGACTACAATTCAGAGTTTTTTCCTTAACCCATGGATTTTCGATGCTGAAGAGATGAGCCTTAATCGAAAACCCATGAGTTAAGAAAAATACTCTGAATTGTATTTTTTATCTAAACAACAAGGTTTCTGAATGAAATTTTAATTTAATATTCTATTTTTAATATATATTTTTCTGAATGAAATTTAAATAAAAATATTATAAATTCCATTTTCTCTACAAAGAATATTGAGCTATTTTCTTTTTGGCTGTGATTGTCTTATATAATATCACCTCCTAAATTATTATGTAAGACTTGATACCACAGCATTTATTACTCTGTGTTTTTATTCGCCCCATATATATGTATATATATATATATATATATATATATATATATATTGTGTGTTTACATTGTCATTTTTAAGACATTTTACTTGTAAATATAAAACTATTATATAGATGGTTAATTAAGCCCTCCCTATAAAAATTTTTAAAAACATCAATGGAAAATGGAATCAAATCTTACTATGTTTTAACCTGTGTCCGTGAAACGGGGACTATGTGCATCAAGTGTAAAATTTACTATTCAGAAAATATGTCTAACATTAAATGAAGATTGAATCAATCTATATGAATATAAATAAATCATCCTGTCTCAGCTTTTAACTTTATCCGTTTTTTTTACAATCAACGTACAGCCTAATATCATCGAATTTGCGTCAAGCAGCCAATAGGATGAACAGATTGTAAAAATGGACATTATAATTTATTTTCGACAATACACTCTGTATCTTGTGCTTCCATTTGATGTCGGTTTGTCAGGCCTCACTATGAAATGACTTGTCTTTGTTCTATCATGTTTCTGTTTGAAATAGATTTTAAGTGGGTTTGTATTCGTGTCGATTAACAAAGAATCCTCTTTGATCTGTCACTTTTCGGTTTCAAATCGAATTCAATTGTTAAGCAGCATTATTGGAAAACCGCATATAAAAATATATTTACTTTAATAGAACTCTTGAAAAATCAGCAATAAAACAGGAAACGTTGAAAATATTTTCCGATCGAGTTAAAAAAAAAAGCAACAAATTTAATGATTAAAGATGAGAAAACTATGAAAAAGTCGAACATTACAAATGACGGCTTTCATTGTAAAAGCTTGTTTTAATTAATATCAAAGAAATGAGCCAAGTTGCGGCATGAAATATTGTTAGGTAGGGGTAAGGTAATGTACAAGTCTTGTGTAGCTTAACTATTTTGATTATAGTGCCTATCTCATTTCTCGCTTTTTGTTTTCTTAAATTTTTATATTGAATATTAAAGCACCGAAATAACTTCGTATTCCGTGCTTATAAAAGTGAATGCATCACGCTGGTGCGGAGGGAGGTTTCGTTAATAGCAGGTTCTCTTGAACATACGTGGAACTTTCTAATCAACCAATTAAAATGGTGTAAATCCAATAATCAATATCACAGAAATCATTTTTTTATCAGAACTATGAAAGATATTTAATTATATAAAATGGCGTATCTATTAGGTTATGGCCGGACGTATTTTTACTTTCATTTTGGTTTCGTTATTTTAAAAAGGTTACTTTCAAAATTTTCTTTTTAAACACAGTATATTGAAAATTAAGTTTAATTAATAATGGCATCATTGAATCATTATTTAACTTATTAATTAAAATAACTAATTGTCTTATAAAAATGTTTCTTAATCTTTGCCTGTGCCATTTTTTTAGGTTGCAAAACGTTGAATCCTCTACTACATGCGACTTTGTCTTACGATTTTCAAGTTTATATGAGATTCTATTAAGTATTAAGATGCTTCAAACTTCCATAAAAACCCAAAGGCTCACTGTCTAAAATGTCTTGTTTTTTTTTTACTATTAAAGTAGAATTAACATGTTTGATAAATTTACTAATTAACTAAGGAAACGGCAATTACAACTGCTTATAATACAAATAAACAGAAATCTATAATGATGAATTAAAGAATTTTTAGCGGTGTGTGTTAGTGATTTAATCTACAACCACTTAAAAGGAGAAAAGAGATAGAAGCAGCCGAGTAAGGCTTTGCGGTGTTATTAATATATAATTTAATAATATGATTTATATAATATGACTATATAATCGAAATTTATATATGTATATATAGTAAGTTATGAAAATATATATGGCAATTAAGTTACACAGAATATTACGCGTTTCATCTTCATGGGAGTTACTCAGGCTTATGCGAAAAGTTGTGTTTAACTCGAATTTTGTCCTTTGTGTTAAGCTTATTTTTGTCACGTTGTTCACTTTTTATTATTTATTTTGTTATTATTGTTTTCCTTGCTCCTATTTTATATTTTGTTATTACGTACTTTTCATCTCTAAATTTTCGCAGCAGCTGCATGATAACTTTAGCTAATTTTTGTATATTTATGTATATATATATATATATATATATATATATATATTAGGCCATTTTTATATTTGTATATATATATATATATACATAAATATATATATATACATATATATATACACAGGTAAAGTATACTAGAAAAAATAAATTTGTCCAAAAATGGCCACCATATAACGCATACAAAATCCGTGTTATCTATTTTGCCAATACTTTTGTATAACATTGACGTTCTCCTCTTCTCATAATATATATTTAACTTTGCAATCCCATGACCAAAAAGGTAGGTTTTTCCCCTCATTTCCCTTTCACCTAATGTGCCTGCCCTTAACCTAAGGGACTTGGTAATGTAATTAAGCTCTAATGTCACTTTAATTCTTATCTATTTACCCTTTCTTATATATATATATATATATATATATATATATATATATATATATATGTAAAAGAGATTTAGAAGGCTGTCACAATGCGAGGAATGAATTATAGTCGCTGTTGGTAAGAGGAGACGAGAACAAGTGGCGATTTACAAATCAATAAGTACATATATATATATTATTATTATTTTTTTAATTTTTTTATATATATATTTATTCAGTTGTATGGTAAAATGTCTTACTTGTATTCATGCGACGTATTCCATTATTAATTTCGGAAAAATTTTCCCTTTTCAAATGGTAACAGGTCGATTCAAAGCATGCTGGATGAAGGGCTGGAAGTTGTGTAGCTATGTGAGGCCTCGGGGCAAATATATATATATATATATATATATATATATATATATATATATATAGGCCGTTTATATATATATACACACACACACACACATATATATATATATATATATATATATATATATACTATCATTGATTGGGATTCCACTGTAACATGTATGCACATTTGTACCCAATAATTTTTGTATAATGAACAGACGATACACCAGCTTTTTCCTGCATTAAGCACTCTTAATCTTAATGTGAGTTTCATTGGATTTACATCTAGAAAATCAATCGATAAATCGATACAACGATTACATATATATACATATATATATATATATATATATATATATATATATATATATATATATATATATATAGAGAGAGAGAGAGAGAGAGAGAGAGAGAGAGAGATAGGAACAACTTCGGTCCCAAGGTTTTGTGGTTGTTACGTATATATGAATATATTACATACATTTTAAGACAAGTTAAATATAATATAGTTACACTTCTATTTTACTATAGG
>NC_136497.1:61802740-61965240 GCF_053919585.1 Euprymna scolopes
AAAAAACGAAATGAGTTTTTGTTTGATAAAAACCTATTTCCTTTTGTTGTAGCAGACCATCTACTATTTCGCCAGTTGTGTACACATCAACGAGCGAGATTGAGGATGCACCGATGTACAACTACCGATACAAGTAATGACAACAGGACCATTGCCAGCACCATCACAATGCACCGCTGAATTACCACGAATAACAGGGGTGTATATATATATATATATAACAAGTTAGAAAAGCATATCATGCAAGGCATGAAAATTGATAAACAAGGCTTTAAAAATAAAGGTACAAGATTCAATTTGAAATTTATTTATCTTCAAAGTGCACTTTTATAAATTTTACAAAGTACGGTATAAAAATTTAATTTAAATTGAATCAAGAAATTACTTTGGATTTATTTTATGTAATGTACATTCTGTTGCACTTTAAAAAAATCATTGAAAATTTTATATCTATATCATTAATTGCTCATTTTCTAAGCACGCAGATGAAAGATACTGTTTTTAAATTCTAGAAAGAGATAAAGGTGCGCACACTGATACATATAACATACATACAGAGAGCGTGCACCTACCTTTTAAGATATATATATATATATATATATATATATATATATATATATATATATATATATATATATATACATCAACAAATGATCGGGTGTATCTATGGATTCTATTTTAGATAGGGGTGTATTCCCCTATTGCCAACATGGTCTAGGAAGATATAGATAGTTAGAGTGTACCGATATACGGCTAAAGTGCGTAACTCTGTTAAATATTCATGCTCACATAAACACACGCATATATATATATATATATACATATATATATATGTGTGTGTGTGTGTGTATGTGTGTGTGTGTGCGTGTGGGTGTGTGTGTGTGGGTGTGTGTATATATTCACACACACATAAACAACCATACATACGCGTATATACGCACACACAAACACACACACACGTGCATACATACATATATACACTACAGCTCATAATCATATGTATATAGACTCAACATAAAACGAAACGTCTACAAGCTCACACATATATATACATCCACATATATAAGGAAATGAAGTTAATGGAGACAAGAATATGCACACATATATATATATATACACGCACACATATACACTTATATGTACATATACACACATACACACATATATACATATATATATATATACAGATGTACAGTCATACCTATATAGACATATACTTGCTCAAACATGCATATGTATAAGAACACATATAGACATACGTAAATATTAACATTGCTACAGCGCATACAATATCCACTCTCTCATGCGTGCATATATATACACTCATACAAGCGAGAAACCATACTTATACATATAGGGGCAACGTGCAAGCACAGGAAAAAATTCAAGTATAGCCAGCTCAACGCCACTTAAGCCAACATACCTGAACTAATACGAGTTCAGGTATGATGGCTTATAACGAAATAAGCTCATTTTTGGTGTTTATCGTGGCTTTAGGATGTAATTATTGCAACTGCTTCTGAAGTGCAAAGGTTGCAGAATTTGGATTTAGGGTTGTAATTTGATTTTTTTCAATAAATCCGATTTTACCGAGTATGGAATATTCCTATGTAGGAGGTCTTTAATCAGAGTTGTTAGGGAGGTACCTCTATTGCTATTTGGATTTTCCTTATTCAAGGAGCTTATATGGTTAGAAATTATCAGTTTAATTAGATTTGCCATTGCGCCGATATACGTGTAGGATTTACATTTGCATTAATGGTGTTTAAGCTGTCGGAGATTCTACTATGGGTGTTGGATAAACTTATAGAGGGGAATTGGATCATTAGGTTCGAATCGTTTCCAGGATGGGGTTCCTGAGTGACTTTGGTGTTATCATGTGTATTATTTATGGGGTTGGCATAGTTGGAGTCAGTGGAGCTCTCTAATGCTTTTGGTTCAGTAGTTGATGGTTTTTAAGTACGATTTTTTGGTGTTCTGTCCGTTGCGCTTGTTGTGGTTTGGAGTTAAGTGACTGTACATGAATAGATTACGTCCTTGTGGATGCAATCGTTTCCTAAGGGGCAGGATTGTTTGTTTCGACAATTACAATTTTGTGTGGGTGTAATCTGCGGGGGATGGGCCTGGAATTTTCTTATTTTAGAGTAGTTTGATGTTATTATCGTTTCTGCTGTGTTAGGCATAGTGGAGTAAGAGATTTTTATTGATTTTTTTATTTAATATAGTGCTGTATCTATGGGGTTGTTGAAAAGATTGTTCAATTATTTTTTAAAATTCCTTAGGTATATTAGTTTTTACGTTGGATCTGTATGGCGGGTTGAACCACATGGATTTTTTGGCCTTCATTTATTGTTATTCTTTTTGTTTATTTTGCTATTGGACTTAGTCTTAGACTTTGTGCGCTCTGGATTAGGATTATGCTTGTTCGAGGAGTTACGTATTGGGTTATTGTTTTTCTTTTGGGTCATGTTATGCGTAATTATTGATTTATTTTTGTTGTTTTCCAGTTTGTTACCTATGTATTCTATCTTATCCGTATATCTAGAATTTCGTAAGGCATAATTGTAAAATGTTGCTGCTTGGCTAAATGTTTTCTTGTCGGCTGATACGCTTGATATTCTTTTTGAGACGGATGATACTATAGAATTGATAATAGATCTGGGATGATTCGATCGTTTATGCACATAGAAAAGGTTCAAATTAGGCTTATGGTAAGGGGAGTAGGTTTCCGAATTTAGATTTAAGGATATGTCCAAGAAATTAGATGTCTTCTTATTAGGATTTACTTCAATAGAAAGGCCATAGTTTCTAAAGAATTCATTTAATTTCTTTACGGTATTATTTTATTATCTGGGCCTGTCTTTTGTGATGAAAAGGGCATCATCTCTATATAGGTCTCCCTGCAAGTTTTTGAATTCTAAGCTGAGCTCCCTTAACAGGTAGAGACCGACCAAATCAGTAACTTGGGCGTAGTCGGTCCAACCCATTAAACTGTCAAAATTAGATGGGGTTTCTTTCCTGGTCCAGTACTTTCCGTCAAAGTCAATCAGAGAACGTCTAGCCAGGAAGATAATTTCCTTTCTAGATCTGTTATATTGGAATTGTTCTTAGCGAAAATCAGGGCTTTATTAAGAAGTATTGGGGATATAGATTGGTAATAATTACATATATCGAAAGTTATAAAGTTAAGTCTTTTTTTCATCTTTGAGTTGAGTGAACCATTTGAGGAGAGTTTGGGAACATTGCCAGAAGGGGAATTTTATTTTCTCTGTTATCATAGGTATAATTCTGTCAAAAATGTTCTTACTAACTAAACCTAAATCAGAGCTTGAGGGTCAGATTAATCTTTACGAGGGTTGTCTTGGTAATTTCTTTATGGTCCTTCATTGTAAATCCTGGGGTTCCTGGGGTAACGATTTCGGTAAAATTGTGCAGGTTCATTTGTTTGAGTATGTTCAAGGCATCTATATTTATCATGTCTAATTCACGTTTATTCACAGTTTTATATGATTTATTCAATTCTTTGTACATAAGCTTCTTATAGGTGGGGTAATCCATCTTATAGTGATTTTTGTTTTATCTGCGGGTACAAATAGGCTTGCGTTTTTCTTAACTTTTCGTGTGAATTTGTTTATATTACGTGTGGTGGCAATAATTGGGTACTCTTATTTTTAAATTTAATCTTTTTAAGTAAGTTCAGCATAAGTTTTTGGAACTCTTCTAAGTGGGGGTTAAATTTTGTTTTTAGTCCATAGAAATTGGCGGTGGCTCTTTCAATTTGGTTTAGTTCTCTATTAGAATTAATTGGGAGGTCATTTATACAGTATTCTGGGTGTGATATTTGTGTTCTGATTTTATACTGTTTGTCAAGCAATAAATTCTTAAATCGAATATATGTCTCTATATGTTGTTAAAATTTAACCACGAAACTTATATATTGCTCTATTCTAAAATATTAAGCTTTTCTTTTTTGGGTTGGATATCCCGAAAATCGTTACTTATGATTAAATGGAAAACCAAAGCTTTCTAACACCTATATTGTACCGAATCTATGAGAGGATAGGATTAAAAAGTGTCCACTGTTGTAGTCATTTCACCACACAAGATTTTCAAATGTAATATGATGGCTGTCTATTTTTTATTTTTAATTATTCCAGAACCAACATGTAAAAAGTTTCTGAAGCTTACTTATTTTCCCGTTCCAAGAAAAGAAATTCCAAGAAAAGAAATTCCAAGAAAAGAATATCGAAAAATGAATTTCAGAATATAATGGAAATTGAAAAGATTTGTTGAGAATACAAATTTCAAAATTGTCACATGCAACAAAAGAACAACAACGAAATTGAAATGTCAAGAAAATTAAGAGTAAATGAAATTAAAAAAATGACGAAATTGCTCTTCACAGGAACTGAAAAAATATATACAACATTGAAATGTTGAAGATAAAACTGAATTTTCCTATGGTCGTATAATATTCCGAATTACGTACTAATAGACAAATTAGAGGCACTAATCCCACAAACAGGTTCTGAACAGCAAAAATACACGGGAAATTGTTGGATAATAAAAAATATAATTACAGATATAATAAATGTTTAGAATAAGTATTGATTTCATACGGAGCAAAGCTAAAATGGAGTGATAATAGTATAATAATGATATACCCTATGTCGTGACTATATTATCTCTTCTTAAAATTATGTCGAGAAGACCCATACGACGAAGGGCAAGCAGTTTTTATGCGACATACCATTCTGTACGATTTAAATTTTAAACAAAATCTTGTTAATATACTACCAAATTCTTGCATTTATTAATGATTATTGAAGGCAAAAATGTAATTCAAAATCAACGGATTATGCAACTCTTGTACGCGGTGGTAACGTTTATTCTAGTAGCATTTTTTGAGTCCATAGAGAATATATATATATATATATATATATTATATATATATATAATATATATATATATATATAGAGAGAGAGAGAGAGAAGGGGATAGAGAATAGACTGCACTCACACTATACTATATATATTTATATATATAAATATTTATACTGATAGATAGGTACATAAATAGATACATAGATAGATTGATGGAAAATAGTAGAAGGTATTCCTTTTGGAACGCCATTCCCATTAGATATAGATTAAGTGGTAACCTCAGGGATGGAGCTACTTTACATTTTAAACCTACATTCAAGTAAAATATTTAAGCACACACACACATATATGCAAATAAACACGCACACGCACACACACACACATATATATTTGTATATATATATAAATATATATATTTAACTCGCAATGTTCTCCCTGTTTGTTTTAATATTTTCCCTCTATCTTTTTATCTATACCTTACTTGTAACCTTATTTTGCTAAAGTGTGTATCTTTTTTATCTTCTTGTTGCGGGTACTTAGTTTTCGAAAAAGGCAATAGACAAATGCGAGTATTTTCTGATCGGCAAATCAAAAATAATGGATTCAAGAGTTTAAGCCAAGAAATGCCCAAAGCTGGAAAGGAAAACAAGTGATGCAATAGATGGTTCACTCAAAGTTAACGAAAGGAGAAAAGAAAATGAAACACCCATCAGTAAAAAAAAAAATCAACCAAAGCCTGTAGATCTAAAACGCTTGTCAAGATGTGAGAATTTCGGGCGCGAATGTTGACGACACATTTTGTACTGCTTTTCTTTTAATATGTATTTATCTATCACGCATCCCACACAGACACACACATTCACACATATACACACATACTATATATATACATACAATATATATATATATATATATGTATATATATATATATATATATACACTTGTGCCCGATATTATTCATACCCCTCGGATCTTTGAGATTTCTATAAGAATATTGCTCAAACCAGAAGGTAGACAATATTAAAGGGATTTCAAACAATAAATCAAGCATAAGCATTTAATTTAAACTCAATAAATAAATAAATTGTGCAGGTTTGAAACATTATACAAAGAAAAACAATAATGGCACTAGTTCAAAATTATTCATACCTCTCTTACTAATAGTCAATAGCATGCCCTTTATTCTTAATAACTACCTGTAACCGTTTTGGATATTTATCCACAAGGTTTTTACAAGCATCAATACTGATTTTTGACCATTCTTCAATGCAGTTCTCCAAATCCCTCAAATTTCTAGGTTTCCGCTTTTTAACCTCAGTTTTCAATATGTGCCAGAGGTTTTCGATAGGGTTCAGGTCGGGACTCTGGCTAGGCCATTCCAAAACATTAATTTGATTATCCTCAAACCATTTCCTGACTATTTTGGCAGTATGTTTTGGATCATTATCCTGTTGAAGGACCTAGTTTGGTCCTAAATTAAGCTTCTCCGCATCCTGTCTAATGTTTTTCTGGAGTATCTCCAAATATTGCTCCTTCTTCATGGTTCCATCTATCTTGACCAAACTACCTGGACCACTAGCCGAAAAGGAGCCCCAAAACATTAGGCTACCACCACCATGTTTCACCGTGGGTATGGTGTTCTTTGGGTTGTAAGCTTCTCCTTTCTTCCTCCAAACGTAAGAAGCATCCATATGGCCAAACAATTCAATTTTTGTTTCGTCAGTCCACAAAATACTTGAGAAAACGGCTCTGGAGAATTCACATGGGTCCTAGCAAACTTTAGACGTGCTGCAAGGTGTTTTCCGGTGTGCAATGGAGTCCTTCTTGGTCTTCCTTTCAGACCATTTTCATGCAGAGTCCTTTGCAATGTTTGCCTTGATATTTTTATGCCAGAAGACTCCAGATTTTCTAAAATGTCCTTAGTAGTGGTGGTTGGATTTGCATTAACACTTCTTACAATATTCCTGGTGGCTCTAGCAGACAGTTTCCTTTTCCTTCCTCTACCAATCAAGTTGTTTGTTGTGTGGTGGCTCTGGAATTTTTTGATGATGCTCTGTACTGTTGCTGTAGGGACCTCAAATTTCTTGGAAATTGACTTGTAACCTAAACCATCCTTATGTGAATTCACAATTTTAGTCCTAAGATCATTACTAAGCTCTTTTTTCTTCCCCATTCTAATAATTTTTATTCTTTTATTGGTTTTCAGTTGATATCATTTTAATTTCTGAAAATGCAAAAAATGAAATGAAATTAATCAAAGGTTGTATAAAAGCATTCAAAATAAGAATCAAATAAGAAACAAACAGTCAGAAACTCAATTAATACTGAAAAAATAAGGGGGTATGATTATTTTTGAACATTGCAGATTTTATAAATAGCTGTATATTTCTTTTATTACAAGTATCCCGAGATTTTAAAATGACGAAAATGATCAGAAGAGGTTTATTAAGAATATGTATCAATATGGACGTAAACAATAAATTCTTACAAAGTTACACCTAATAAACTCAATTTTCAAGGGGGGGGGTATGAATAATATCGGGCACAAGTGTATAAGCGAGATAAGACACTGATAGAATTCACATGAAAAATCCTGATAGATATTACTTGAATAAAAAAAAAGGAAAAATGTTTGTTTCAAAGAAAAAGACGAAGAAGAAGGGGAGGAAGAGGCGGAGGAGGAGGAAAAGAAGAAGAAGAAGAAGAAGAAGAAGAAGAAGAAGAAGGGCACATTGTCCACCTTTCTCAACTATGAATTTTTCTATCATACAACATATTTTTTGAAAAGTCAACATCACTTTTTCTAGTAATAATTATTTTTATACCACATAAGTTCTTATTTTAATTATTTGCGTTCTGTGAGACATCATTTGGGTTATAATGTGTATGAATGTCCGATTTATTCGTCGCCAGTGTTGTGATATTTAAAAGCCAAAACTATATCAGATAATACGTTTTTATAGTTAGAAAAGTATTTACAGAAGTAGAGAATATTATGTTACAAAAATATTGCTCGTCTGTCGCCGTATGTTCTTTTACAAAAATTAGTTTGTTCCCTTATATCTCTCTATAAATAATGTATAGAAGAGTCACGAAATAGAAAAGATCACCATCACAGCAATACTACCCTAATGTTGGAAACCCAAATGAATGAAATAAGGCGAACATAGTTGGGATATAAGTGATCTATCTCGTCTAAATTACTGAGTATAGAAATGTCTGTTAAAGTAATTACTAAGATAAGGAGAGCAAACATACTGCATGAAACGCAATCGATGATGTGTGACAATTTAAATATTTTTGATGACAACATTATAGTTTCAAGTGATGGTATTTCTCACTCCTCATTCGGTTCTGAAATACATGTTTTTGAAATGACGTCTCATCAACTATGCCACTTACTTTTGTCACCTTTCGTTTACTCATTAATGTAATATGCTATATATTAGCAAATAACATTTCTACCGGTTCAAGCATCGTTAGACTTGGTCGTTTTCTAGTCAGATCACACGGTGTTAAGTCCTGTTTTAACATAATATAGAATAAATATTCGTGAATGTTTTACTATGGGGTAAACTTCAGCCCAGAAACAAGAATGAAATGTATATCTCCTATCTACTAATTTGTGGTTATGTAACCATCTGCCCGAACTCTATAGAAAATGGTAGACAGTTACTAAATAGTTGTAAATGGAATACTGTTAATTTATATATATATATATATATATATATATATATATAAATATATATAACATATATATATTAACATATGTATATTAACATATATATATACATTTTAATATATATATATATATATATATATATTAACTTAATATATATATATATATATATATTAACATATATATATATATATATTAAAATATATATATATATATATATATATATATATATATATATATATATATATATATACATTTTAAATGTAATTATCCAAGAGCACGTGTTTCATAGTTTTACATCTCATCATAATCTGGTCCACACTGATGAATTTATAAATAACGGGTTTCACTTGAATGTTAGAATGTTTTATCTATCTATATCTCTCTCACTCACTCTCTCTCTCTCTCTCTCTCTCTCTCTCTCTCTCTCTATATATATATATATATATATATATATATATATATATATATATATATATATATATACTAGCATTTCAGCCCGGTGTGGCTCGGGTGTTTGGAGGTGTATGTTAAGAAAACAAAAACAAAAGCGGTCAATTTTTTAACTGACACCTATTATGACCTCTTAAAATGTATTGTTTTGGGCTCAAATGAAATTATTTAGTTGGATGGATGTCCAAGAAACCTATATATAAAATCTCAAGTGGTTGGTCCCAAAATTGGCGGGGGTTTTGGTAGAGTTCTCAAAGGTCAAATCGTTGAACCTTGACCCCTTAACAGTCAAATTTCTGGCAAAAAAGATTACAAAGATTTTCCCAAATCTCAGTACCCTGTATTCTTAAATTATATTATATATATATTCGAGCACTGTGTGACGGGAAGGTGTGAATTTAATACACACTCTATGAGAAATATTTGCGGCACTGATTCGTAGCCGAATTGTGAGAGCCGCCGACTGTCAATGCGACGGTTGTAGGTTCAATCCACGGCTGGGAAAGGTGTTTGTCTAGCCGCACTGATGAGTTGTGATACAACGAAACAGTACTGTATGTGGATGACAATTAAAGTCCCCCTCTTTGGGTTGAGCACTTTGTAAATATATTTTCACCCGACGCGTATTTAAAAGCGATTAAGCGAAGCCCACTATTAATTTGTTTGTAAACAAGCTGATGGTTCGAGTACTGTGTGACGGGAGGGTGTGAATATAATACACACTCTATGAGAAATATTTACGGCAATGATTCGTAGCCGAATGGTGAGAGCCGCCGACTGTCAATGCGACGGTTGTAGGTTAATCCCCGGCTGGGGAAAGGTGTTTGTCTAGCCGCACTGATGAGTTGTGATACAACGAAACAGTACTGTATGTAGATGACTATTAAATTATATATATATATATATATATATATATATATATATATATATATATATATATGCACTGCCAGGATTGAATAAAAATAAGCGAATTATCAACACTTTTAATTTTTTTAATGGTTTCAAAGTCAGTGAAATCGCCAATTTTTCAGTAAAATCGATCAATTTCCTGTTCTAGTCGAAAACCGCCGCAATGTAACGGAAATAATATTCACATACCTCCCCGCAGTTACTTAGTCCACAATAAACTGGAGTCTCGATTGCAATTTACAGAACCTATTATTGATTTCATGAAATTATTTTTATATAACGACTTAAATTAAAGTTCAAAATACAAGTGACGTATCATTGTTCAGTTGTTATCTCTACAGAAACACACATGTTAAACGCGACCCTGTCTTATGAAATAATTTACTATTGATTTTAGACGCCGACCCTTATCGTTTGTGGTGCGATTAAACTTCTTAGATGAAGGTGATATAAGGTTGTACAAGGGTGTTAACTTTTGTGAAAATAAGAGTGTTCCTTCTTTAATCGTATTTTCGATGATAAATTTTTATATTTATTTGAACCATTGCCTTAGAAATCTATATAAATACACTTCCATACACATAAATTACATTTGTGTGAAATTACTAAAAAATACGCCAAACCGTTTCTGAGTCCATAAAAAATGAAATCATATAAAGACAGACACCCACACAGACCCACATACAATACATATTTTATATATTAGAAGAGCTTTGGATATAATGGCTTGAATAAAGTTTTAAAACTCAAAAATAAAGTATCATGGTTCAATTGTGCTCTAAACCGAAACATTAATTTTTGAAGGCGCCCTTGTCTTATAATAAAATCTACTAGCTCATATGCTTGTCCGATGACACTACTTCTTGAAAGCACTTTTGCTTTAAAACAGTATAAAGAGTCGAACACCTACGTGCCTTAACAACTAAGATGCGTATATGATAGTAATTTTTTTCAACCATAAATATATAAAATACATTTACAAAGTTTGTCACTATTTTCTATTTTTACTATAGTAGCGTTGCAAAACAAAGCAAAGAAGCAGTAAAAAAATATACTGTATTATGAGCATAGTGAAAAATACATAACACTAGTTTGTTGTTCAATCCCAAAAAAAAACGGGTTTCTTATTAGTGTATATATATATATATATATATATATATATATATATATATATATATATATACAGTACAGGCAAAAAGAAAGTCCGCACCTGTAATATTTTTTAAAAACTGCAAATTAAAGCTAAATTTAATGTAACTGTGTAAACAACATATAAGTCATTTGATTAGCCTTTAATTCTTCTATAATTTTACGTTTTCATATTTGACTTTTAAGTGAACTATTCTAGTGTTCACGTCAATTTAAAAAATAACTTCAAATTGAGGAGGCAAAAAGAAATTCCGCAGCAACAAATTCGCTTAAAACCAGCTTAAGTTATCATCCCCAAATCAGTTTAAAATATCCATCAACACGCAACAAAGCATCTCTAATCGTAATTGTTGTTGTTCCAGGTTATACAACGTAACATTTAGTCCATATGCCATGACTTTCTGTTAGTGGTCGTTACGAGATTATTAATTTCCACCTTTCTGATTTATCCAATCAAGAAATCGGCCGCAGATTAAAATGTGATGAGAAAATGGTACGAAAGACTGTGCAAAATATGGTCGTACTAGAGTTACTTCTAACAGGGAAGACAATATTATTAAGATCCGCACCCTAAGAAACAGATTTGAAACGGATCCCTAAATCCAACAACAGTGCAATCTTGTAAAAAGTGCTCTCTTTCTACTTGCAAGAACAGATTAAAGGAATTTAATTTGCGAGGATATGTTGGAAGACGCAAGCCAATGATTTCTGTAAAGAACTGAAAGTGCCGTCTGCACTTTGTCAGATGCAATGAAGATCATGACTCTTCATATTGGTCAAACGTGCTTTTTAGCGACGAAAGGCAGTTCAATAAGCTAGGCAGTGATGGTAGGCAGTGCATCCGTCGGAGGAAAGACGAAGAATTTAATTCTAGGTGCTCAGTTTCAACGCTACAAAGTGATGGAGGTTCAGTTTTTGTACAGAGCATTATTAGTACTAATTATGCAAGGCTTATAGTTCGCTTGCAAGGGGCAATTAATTCGACCAGGTATATTAATATGTTCACTTAGCATTTTCTACTCTACTATGGTCGGAATTTGGATAATAATCCCATCTTCATGCAGGATAATGCTCACATTCACACAGCTGGCAATGTTAAGAGGTTCCTGGAAGAGAACTATATCCCGTGTTTGGATTGGCTTGCACAGTCTCCAGACCTCAATACTATCGCAAACGTATGGCATCACATCAAGCAACAGCAACGAAATTATAAAATTTCAAATTTGGAAGAACTGTGCACAAAAATTAAACAAAAGTGGGATGTCCTTTCCCCGGAGTATAGCTGCAGTCTATTTCAAGGTATTCCCAACAAATTGCAGGCTGTCAAATTGCAGTAGGGCTATTCTACTAAATATTAACTTGTTCATTGTGTTCAGTTTGTATTTGTATTGCATTAATGTCCTAAAGTTACATTTAAATAACAATTTTCCATTGTGCGGACTTTCTTTTTGCCTCCTCAATTTGAAGTTATTTTTTTTAATTGACGTGAACACTAGAATATTAGAATTAAAAGTCAAATGTGAACAGGTAAAATTATAGAAGAATAAAAGGTCAATCAAAAGATGTGTAGGTTGTTTGAACAGTTACATCAAATTTAGCTGAAATTTTCAGTTTTTGAAAAAATTATAAGTGCGGACTTTCTTTTATATATATATATATATATATATATATATATATATATATATATATATATATATACAATTGAACGACAACTAAAAGAATTGCCGCCATGAAGTGAATATTCCCTTCTTTTACGCAACAAGAACGACTCAAGTTGTGACTTGTGATGAAAAGTGGGTTCTTTAGGACAACCTGTAACCTGCGCCAGAAACTTCAACAAAAACACCCAGCATTAGAAAAGGCCCAGTTTTTCTCCACAACAAGGCCTGGCCGCACGTTGATAATTCGACCTTGCAATAGTTGAATTAATTGCGCTACGAAACTCTGCCCCATCCAACATATTCTCCAAGCCTCTCGCCAGCCGACTATCACTTTTTCAAGCATCGCGACCACTTTCTATGTGAGAAAGGCTTAAAAACCTAAGCGATATCAAAAACGAATCCAGGGGCCTCATCGTCACCAGAACGCAAAGTTTTACGCTAAACATAAACACACTTGTTTTACGTTGACAAAAGTGCGTTGATTCTGAGGGTGTTTATTTCGATCAATAAATTTTTGTTCGAGCCGAAATATGCTCATCTGAATTGAAAAGTTAAAAACCGCAAGAACTTTCTATTCTACCTGTCAAGGGCAGACTAAATGAAGGAGTTTGCAAGCACCTTAGTTTTAATAAACTTTAATGGAAGAATTCGTTATTTTAATAACTACGGCAGAATACAATGAAGATACAATGACCATGAAATTGTAAGTGTAGATAGAGGATGTTTTTAACCAACTATAGAAAAATTATGCTGTTTTGCAGCTACTGATTACTACTTTTTTACGCTTCAATGTTGTATTCATTTGAAGCGAGGTGGATGAGGCAGAGTTCCGTAGCCTAATTCATTCAACTTTTGCAGGGTCGAATAAGCAACGTGAGGTCGAGCATTGTCGTGGAGAAAAAAGTTTTTTTCTAATGTTGGGTGTTGTTGTCGAAGTTTTTTTTACATAGGCGTCACCACTTATCAAGGCCGATAGGCCACTAAAGGATGAGGGTTAAAGAGTGTACAGTAGTCAAAAGGACAATATAGTAATCGATAGTAATGAATGTTCGGTAAATTTGTTAACTTAAGTAGAACGGCTCATCAGAAACTTGTTCACGTTGGACTTGAAGACAACCATATTATAGACAGCTGGAAAGCAGGAAAACGGAAGACAGTTCCACAGGCGTGCAGTTCCAAGAAAGAAGCATTGATCATGGAATCTATGTTTATGTTTAGGCACAGATAAAGAGTGGGAAGAATTATTGATAGTGTTTTCAGCTAGACGAATGTTTCTTGTGAAAGTTTGGCGAGGGGGGACCATAGATTGAAGCTCAGTCGAACACTTTCCATGAAAATAACGATAAAGCAGAGACAAACTCGCAACATCTCTTCTGTGAGATAGAGGTTGCAGCGAAGAGAAAAGGACATCTCCCACCAGGCCACGAAGTCTATCAAGGCAGGACAAGTCTTTTCTAGCAGCTCCTGTCCATATGTGGCAACAGTATTCCATCCTTGGTCGTATCTGGCTCTTATATAGATAGAGAATTGCATCAGCAGTGAGATATCTACTGGATCGATAGAAGGATCCGACCATTTTTCCAGCGGCCTTGGCAACATATTTGATGTACGTATTCCATTTAAGATTAGGAGTAAAGGTCAAGCCCAGAAGCCTGTCAAAACTTGAGGCCCCCCAAGACTAGAGCCATTCATTTTAATTGATGCCAGATGGGGATCACCTGAATTCTTAAATACAGGGCATACTGATGAGATTTTCCAGGGTGATGGGAAGCAATTCGACTTAAGACAACGTTTAAACAGTTTTGTAAGTATGGGCGCTAGTTTTGGTTGAAGTTTTTTTTTTTCAGTACTATAATCGGAATACCGTCAGGACCGGTTGCTTTACTGGAATCAAGGTTTTGATTAGTTTGGCAACATCACGTACAGATATTTGTATATTACATAGCGTGTTTTCTGATACGGGAGGAAATATTGGAAGGTGGCGGCCTTTGTCGTAAAGGGTAGAATTAGCTGCAAAGTTTTTGGCAAAGAGTTTGGCTTTGTCTGATGCTGACGAGATTAACTCAGGTCCATTGATGATAGTTGGGATAGAGCACCCGCTTCTGTTCAGGATTCTGTTTGCTATTTGCCAAAACTGGTGGGAACCAAGCCGCTGCTCAGCTAGTTTGTACTTGATGGACTGAGCATATAACTCTCTTGTATTCTTTATTACTTTCTTACAATGGTTGCTGGCAGTCCTGAAAGCGGCTTTAGTTTCCGTATATCTATTACGTTGGAAGCAGTGGAAAAAGTGATTTCTGTTACGTAATAGCAGCAGCACATTCTGGAGCAAACCATGGCTGGCTGTTAGGTTTTTGCTGAAACTTTTTCGAGGGTATGAAATGGTCTATACCTACAATTAACCATTCCGTCAGGTCTGATACTATAGGCGACACATCCTTTTTAAACATGGAACGCAGAGGAAGATCCGATATAAATGTACGGAAACTATCTCAGTCAGCCATAGTGTATCGATATACTGTACGATGGAGAGGTACATCTAAGGACTTACTACATTTCATTTTTATCTTAATTGATACAACTGAGTGGTCGGAAGATCCAAGAGGAGACAGAACCGAAACTGAACATAGTTCAGGGCAAGTTGTGAGAACAAGTTTCTGGCACATTTCATCCATTTGCCGTAATGGTGTCACCTGCATTCCAAAACCTGTCATGGATGAGACTGGTTGCAGACCACTAAACAGTCACCATAACATTTTTGGACGCAACTTATTTCGGGAAGTATCGTGGAGGTTCGTCGGCGTCTAACCACTGAGCTGAGCATCGCCGGTTGTCATAAATAACTCACTTATCATCGCAAGTAACAACCCGGTCGAAACGGGTCGTTCTTGTTGCGTAAAAGAGAGATGACATGACACTTCATAACGGCGTTTGTTTTATCGTCATTTAATTTATGAGAACCCATTTATCACGTTTTTCGTCTTTCTTATCTTTCTTAAGTTGTTGGACAACGTCGTAGACGTTACACCTAATTCGGAAGCAAGTTCTTGACCAGTTTTGCGTGGATTGGCTTGAGTGCTTTATCTTAAAAGGTTCAATATTGTTAAAATTGTGCTTGATTTTTCCTTTTAATACTAAACCTATTAACCTCTAACTGTGCAGAAAAGGATTACCTTGATACTAAGTCCACTGCACCTCATCATGACAAAGGTCCCTACAAAAGTTTTGTCCCATCGACACGGTAGTTTCCCAGAAAACATCTAGAGTAAATGTGGTAGTGTAGTTACTAATATTTTTTTATCTCAGTAACTCTGAATCAAATGAATGTAAAAATACTTACTTACTTGCGCCTTATTAAGACCACGGGTCATACAAACTTTCATCAAAATCTGTCTGATACTTTCCGTGAAAAGTTGACCGGACAGCCAGACATACAAAGAGAAATATATGTAAAATTATTCTTTAAATGCCATCATTTTAAAACCATTTTCATTCATGCTATTGAATGAATAATATGATTTAATATTGAAATAAGTGTAATATTTGGTTAATAGTAAAAACCATTAAAATATGAATATAATATGTAAGTGATATAGTGGCAAGAAACACGTGTAAATAGACACACACAATAAGTTTACAGACAATTTTAGTAAAATAGATATATACAGTTACTCTAAAGTTAAAAGAATGAATATTACACTGATCTACATTACCTCAAATCCAATATTAATCGTGAATTCATTAAATAAAAACATAAACTGATAAGTAGTTTTATAAACATGATCGTTTTCCATAATTAAACTTTTCATAAATAGTCAGGAACATAAACAGTCAGAAAACGTCACTTTACGATAATAAAGTTGTCAACACAATTTTGAACGAATATTAAATCTTTTTTCTGTCTACTAAATTCGACATATTTCGCAAAGAACTTGATAAAATAAATATTCATTTTCACCCGTATATTTTTCGATAATTAGAAAAGATTCAAAGAAATATATCAACTGTTTATAAATCTGACAATATCAGTCCATTGAATTACCAGTTAATGATATTGTCAATTTCATCATCTGAAGTTACATAAAACTAATTTGCCAATATACTTGCTATAATAAAACTTTGTGTCTGTATATATATATATATATATATATATATATATATATATATATATATATAAAGCTTTAATTACGTTTTATCAGACACGAATATTAGATATTTTACATAAAGTCAAAATTTACCCGTGTGTGTGGAGCTGCAAACAGAATATTCCAAATAAGTCATGATTTTTTTAATTAAATTTTCACCACCAAAAAGATCATTGCCACTTGGTCAGGGCCATAAGTTGCAGGGATACTATATATATAAAGTTGAACAGTAAGATGCCTGTCTATATTACGCTTTAACTTCTGCATGTTAGTACAGTTGGAGAAGCAGGAACCCGGAAGGGAATTCCAGAGTGTAGCAGTTCTGGAGAAGAAGTTATTAGAATAGAAAGCTTCCTTACATCTAGGGATATCTACTGTGTAGGGGTGGGACTTTGCTTCTTGTCTGGTTTGTCGGAGATGTTTGCGTCGAGGGAATACAAGGCCTTGCAGTTCGTCAGAGCATTCACCATTAAAATACTTGTAAAACTGGCAATGGGATGCAACATTTCGCCGATGGGACAGAGGTTGGAGCTTAGATGACAGTTCGGGACCTATTAGGTTGGCGACTCTCTTTTGAACCCTGTCCAAGAGTGAGAGTAGTAGCAGGTGTACCAGCACAAATGTGACAACAGTACTTCATACATTGGTGAATGGTGACCTTGCAGAGGTGAAGGATACTTTTAGGCGTAAGTAACTTTCTAGCACGGTAGAGAGAGTCGACCTTTTTCGCAACAGACTTGGCAATGCTCTCTGTACATCTGTTGCAACTCATGCCCTGTGAACGTTGAGCAGAGGAGTTTAAACGAACTACTTTCAGGTAATATATCTTTAGCCATAGCTATTGCTGGTTAAAAAGGTTTATTGTAGCTATTAAAGGAAACAGGCTTAGTCTTGGCAGCGTTGAACGTTACAATTTTTGACCCCATTCCACTACAGACTAGAGGTCTTCCTCTGGGGCTTCTGCCATTGCATTGAACGTGTTCATTCGTTTTCCCCTCGTGCCTGCTATAAAGCTTGGTGTCGTCAGCAAATATACTCGTCTCAGAGACTATTTTATCAGGGAGGTCATTTATAAATATTAGGAATATTAAAGGCCCAAGGATCAATCCATGAGTTACACCCGCATTTATATCATATCGTTTCGACGAACGACCATCGAGGACAACCTGGAGTCTTCTCTTATTTCAGAAAGATTTAATTATCTTAAGTATTCGTCCAGTAATACTATAGAATCTGATTATCATAAGACAATCGTGCCATACCTTGTCAAAAGACTTATATACATCTAGGGCTATCGGTTTTCTCTCGTCTGCCTTATCCAGTGCATGATATATACGTTCAGAGATTAGAGCTAGAATATCTATAGTAGAGCATGCTTGCCTGAATCTATATTGAAGGTCGAACAGAAGTTTAGCAACTGTAAGGTCGCGTAATAAAGTGTGATTAATTATGGACTCAAATATTTTTGCGAAACGAGGGAAGAGGGTAATGGGGCGATAATTTAATGGGTCAATTCTTTCGCCAGAGTTCTTGTAAATTGGTACCACAGAAGCAGTTTCCAGTAGTCAGGGAAGCAGGATTTCTTAAGGCATTTGTTAAAGAATTTGGAGAGAATTGGGGCAATCTCAGCGGGGCATTTTTAAATAGTACAGCCGGAATTACATAAAGTCTACATGCTTTTGAGGTGTCTATGGTTTTTATGCTATCTTGAGAAAGGGGGATTTTCAGATCATCTAGTGTGGTTTCTGTTTGCAAGAGAAAATCAGGGAGGGAATGTTTTTCTGAGTCCAAGGTAGAGTTTGAAGCAAATTGATTGGCAAGCATATTAGCTTTCTCGGTTTCCGTGCAAACCACCTCATGATTGTTGGATAGTAGAGAGAATTGTTGATTGCCCAATTTTACCTCACTGTTGTAGATTACGTCAGAGTAGATTAAAGGTGCGTAATGCCAGTCAAAGTATTATATAGACGCTAATGCAACAGCTATAAGACCGGGTAATATGCCAGAGAAGAAAAAGATAATGGTTCCCCTGCATCTGAGATGTGTTGAGGTATGTGTATATTTATACAAATTAAAAACAAAAGTATTTCTCGAAATTTAGAATGTAATAGATTCATTAAACCAATTATCTAAAGGCAGACTAGACTCTGTAATAAAATGATAATATAAATTAGTAACTCAATAACTTTGGTGTACGCGTGCATAGAAAAGGCGAATGCATTCCTACTACAATAAAAGCGAAAATGTGGGTGTATGTATGCAAGTATGTATGTATGTTCGCTTTTGGTGTATATCCGCAAAAGGCTTTTTTCCGGGAAGCGATTGGTCGGCTCACTCCTTCTTAAAACTTTTTATATGCTGTCTAAATGATAATACTACGAGTTAAGAACGGGGGTTGCCTGGCTATTTAATTTGCCCAACTTTGTAAAGCTAAATATTCCCAATTTTTGGATCGCCGCCTGTAGATTCGGCTTTTTTGCATAAAACCAAAACTAATTCGAAGCTGGAGGTATCGCTCCCGGCACGATCGCCGGCAACGTCCAAAGGCAATCAGCTTTGATCAATGCAGAGTTTCTCCTTATATCAGACAATTGCTATTTAATTCGAACAATCTCTTTTTATGGGGAGCTGACAAAAAACTGCCCCAAAGTAAATAAAAAACTGCCCTGCAGAGAAAGTTGATTTCATTAACTCATTATGTACGGGTACATGCCAATTTTTAATACTTAAATAAATTCAAATATGTACCCGTTACTATTTGTTGGTGGCCGAGCGGTTAATGTCGCACGTTTATTTTTTCACACTTTATTTTCCAACTTCGCCCCAAGGCTTCGGGTTCGATCCTTTCTAATTAACTACCCTGGCAACGATTTTTTTTATTATTCTTTTGTTTTGATTTACCCAAAACCACACACACCTCTAAACACCTGGGCAACGACGTGTACCCCCCGCTAGTCTATAATATAAATCTGACCTGTTTGTTTGAATGTAATAATGTATGTCTTGCAAAAACTTTCAATAGAGGCGATGGATTTTCACGAGATCGGTATATTTTGAAGATCGACCATTTGAATGACAAATATCGAAAAATCGGTCAAGAACATTAATTCCTTCGCCCTCAACTGGGCACTTTTGTACAGGGAGGGTCGCTTTTTTCGCTGATTTTTTTGCAAGTCATTCAACCCACGCGTCCACGACGTCACTTAAAAGGGGTTATTTCGACCGTATGCGACGTCGCAACTATGGAAGGCACATCGGAAAGACAGTTTGTTTTTATCACCTCTTTTTCCATTAGTGTGTTACGGTTTCAAGCCTGCTTACTTCTCCTATTTTTTATTTTTTTGCGCTCGCAATTTTCCTTCTTTGTTTTTGCTCAACAAACACCCTTACACACACCGCCACATTCTTTTCTGCCTTCGCGTCACGGGTACGAGCCTGCCTGCCTAATACAGCTTTGTTTTTTGCTCAACACACACCTCTAAACACCCGGGCAACGCCGGCCACCCAGGCTAGTTGTGTTATAAATGATTAAAAATATATGTATTTCATGAACGAGAAAGATTTTAAATTTTTCTACGTAATTAAATCATAAAAGTTTGTAAAAAATAAGTCTACTTACAAATAAATAATAAATATTTAAAGTATATGTTTTAACAAATGGAGTTAATTAGAATAAATAAAAATATGTAACTATAAATGGATGCTAGAATAAAGAGAGCTGCTTATAAATTGTGTGTTTATTAGAACAGTGTTAAAAATGAAATCGTTGCCCTAGAGAAGACGACATGCTTCCATTTTCGTTTGATGAAAACCGGTTCTTTTTTTTATTTTTATTATTTTTATTTGGGGGGGGGCAAACCATTGACTTGTTCGATAGTTAGGTACTTATCCTAAGAGCGATAGGAGCCTTCTATCATATCTGAAAGTGACACAATGTTCAACAAGCAAGATCGGAGATGTGTCGTTGTATAACTCATGCTCTCTGTAGATTACAGTTATGACGACAGCATCATTACCAGCACCCTCAAAATGCATTGCTGGATTGTCATGAATAACAGGGGCGTTCCAGGGTGAGGAAAACAAAGTATCATGCCACAGTTATGGTATTTGGTGTGGTTTCAAGTAAGGGTCACACCATCCCACCTCAAATTTTGAAGTCGGTTTGAAAGTTAACGTCAAAGTGTACCTGGATGGGCAATAGTGTGGTCGCTGGCAGATTCTTTGTATGACAGCAGGACTCAGTGCTGTCCCACTAGTCCAAAGAAATACAGCCTTGATTTCAGAAGAAGTGCTACGACTTTGTACCCTTTACTCATAGGCCTCTCTCCTCCCGCAACCTGAACCTTCTGGACTATTTAGTTTGGTCATACGTCGAGGACATCACAAACATGACCTTTAATAAGATCAAAACCAGCCTGATCCCCACCATTCGCTGAGCTCCTACCGGCGCTTGTGAAAAAGGCATGCTACCAGTTTCGGACCCGTATCGAGGCGATGATGTAGGCTGAAGGCGGCTACTTTGAATAGATGTTAGCTCTTCTACATAATCAAATTACGTGAATTAATTGTTTAAATAAAAGTTTTAAAATAATAGCAATGTTGTTTTCGTTAGAGCGACAATTTTATCGTTCCAATCTGTAATAGTACGAACAGACAGAGACTTGTTAGAAAGGCGTTAGAATTAGTGTATCACCATAAAAAAAAGAGTTTATCTCATATTTTGCCAAAACACCTGGAATTTATTAAAAGATGTGTTAGAATATACAAATATTTTTAAATGTGAAAATTTGTTTTATGTCTTTTTCAGCATTAATAATATAAGCGCATAAGACGTGTTAAATTTCTCAATCTATTTAACATTCTTGGTCCTTATTTGCAGATAGCCTGACAATAATTAAAACTGTGTTTACTAATAGAATCCAGTGAGTGTGACTCCCAGAGAAACATTTTAACCGATCCGATTATCTCATCTTTTAAATCATGCTATGCCAAATTTAAAACATTCTGTTGCACAGGGAAATGTGTTATTGATATTGTTATATTGATAGCAAGACTGTAAGCAGATATCTTTGACACGAGTCTATTTTTGTTATACTCCCATCGAATAGATTATTTCTATTAGCGGTATTAGACACTTTAACTCTTTTGGAACATTTTAATCTTTGTCTCTGAGTGCTTCAAATGTAATCTAATATTATCTACTTTTTATAATAGTTAATTTCATGCAGAACCTAAACAGTAGAATAGAAAACCACGTTTTCCTATTAAAAACAAACTTAGGGCACTTGCTAGCTCAACCTAGTGATTGATACATTATTCTGTTTACCTTATTTATTCATTTATTTACTGCGGATAATAAGCCTTATCTGTTTTTGGTTGTTGTTTCACGACGTTTCGGTCAACTATTCATCTGACCTTCGTCAGGTGGAAACCGCGACGGGATAGGAACTCCGAATCTCCTAACTGCATCCTTAGTAATTACTGCCTTCCATAGTTGTTGTCGTCTTACCACGTTTTAGCCAAATTTTAAATAAATAAATAAATGAATGAATAATACAAATTACTCATCTCAATAAGGAATTCCAATTAATTAAATAATATCTGTTTATATTGTTCTCTTTTTTCTTATTTTTCAATCTTTAATAATTATTGAAGACGGATCTTATTATTTCGTATGTTAACACTGATACGAAATTTGCAGTCATTTCTGTCGTAATAGAGCTGAAACCAATCAATCTCACTCTGAATAAGGGTGTCTACATTTTTGTTACTTCACATATATAAGATATGTTTATATTGAACCATATTCTGTTTTATTCATGAAATAATGTTAGATGCTGCCATACTTCTCTACAAACGGCTGGTCGTTTTGTCGATTGGTCAGTCTATTGGTGTTTCATGCGTTAGCTTGTGCGAGTCTTGTCATTCTTTATCATTAGATTAGCGCGTCTAATTCTCGCTGAAAATATACATTCAAATAAATCAGCATGGTAAGAATTTTGGAATTGTTCGATTCTTTTACTCGCTTTGATTTCACCAATAATTTATAGAATCACGCATCTACAAAGAAAAGATTACATGAGAGTTCACAACATCCTTAGTAAAAGTGATGCTTATATTAGGCAGTCCACGTCACTATCAAATCCACCACTGATATTTTCGTTATTTTGGATGCGTTCAAGAAACTCTATATGTGGCACTATCACGTGATCGTTTTATATATGCTTAACTTTCAATAAATTGCGAAGATTGAAATAGACGTATATAATATGTGATGCGTATTATCATTTCTATGAAAAAGGTCTTTGGCGATATATATGTAACATGTATTTTTAAGATGCAAATTTAAACACTATTCGTCGCTTAGCATGTTAGTCTCATGGTTAAGTTTTAAAAATTGTTTTTGCTTTAGAATACAAAATATCAATTCAAACGCACTAGGTATAGAATATCCTCTCACCGCACGCTAGAGCATTTTCATTGATAATCACGCAGATTAAATAAATGCACCTCATTTGAAATGTGCCTCATCACATTAACTATACAATCATGTTTACGTCGATCAATCTGCCATGATAATGTTTAAAAAATATTTTTTCTGATCAGCCATGGTAATCTTTAGTTGCCATCTTTAAATGCGATCGTCGGCTATTTTTTTTTTTTTTTTACATTTTCACCCCAAACAAGGCACATTGCCACTTTGGTGTAGGTGGCTACTATCAGGGGAAAAAACTACTGGGTACTATGTTGGGATTTGGGTAGAAAGATGTCGGTTCAAGTTACACTTGAACTTCTGCATGGTAGTACAATTGGAAAAGCAGTGGCCTGGAATGCAATTCCAGAGTTTAGCGGTTCTGGGGAAGAAACTACTGAAGTAGAAAGATCATTTACATCTAGGGATCTCTACAGTGTAGGGGTGAGATTTAGCTGTCTGTCGGGTTTGTCGAGGGTGTTTACGTCGTGGAGGCACAAGTGTCTGCAGTTCGCCAGAGCATTCACCATTAAAATATTTGTAGAACAAGCAGAGGGATGCAACATGACGGCGATGGGACAGAGGCTGAAGCTTAGATGCCAGTTCAGGGCCTATCAGATTTGCGACTCTCTTTTGAACCTTGTCTAGGAGCGAGAGACAAGTAGCAGATGCACCAGTCCAAATGTGACAGCAATACTCCATACATGGGCGAATGGTGGCCTTATGGAGGCACATGATACTTTCGGGTGTTAGTAGTTTTCTAGCACGGTAGAGAGAGCCCACCTTATTTGCAGCGGCCCTGGCAACGCTTTCAATGTAATTGTTCCAACTCATGTTTCCTGTGAACGTTAGGCCAAGCAGTTTGAAAGATGGACTCTCAGATAAAGAGTCACTGGCCATTGCTATTGGTGGCAGAGAAGGTTTCTTATAATTAGTGAAGGAAACCAGTTTAGTCTTGGCAGTATTGAATGTGACCATCCATTTTTGTCCCCATTCCACTACAGATATGAGGTCATCTAGTGTTTTTGCCATTTCTTTAGATATGTGTTCATTTGTTTTCCTGTCATGCCTGTTATAGAGTGAGGTGTTATCAGCATATATACCCATCTCAGAGGCAGTTTTGTCGGGGAGGTCATTAATGAATATTAGGAACAATAGAGGTCCAAGGATAGACCCCTGAGACACTCCCGCATTTATATCATATTGTTTAGATGTACGACCGTCGAGGACAACCTGGATTTTTTTCTTATCTAAGAAGGATTTAATTATGTTAAGTATTCTACCAGTGATACCGTATGATCTAATTTTCTTTAGAAGACCCTCATGCCACACCCTGTCAAAAGCCTTAGATATATCTAGAGCTACCGCTTTGCCCTCCTCCGCTTAGTCCAGTTAATGGTATATACGTTCAGAGATTACAGTGAGGATGTCCGCTGTGGAGCGGGCTTGTCTAAATCAATATTGTTTGTCAGTCAGAAGTTTAGCATCTGTAAGGTAATGGACTAGAGCATGGTTAATTGTGGTCTCAAATATTTTGTCGAAAAGTGGGAGGAGGTTAATGGGCTATAATTAGATGGGCCAGTTCTTTCACCAGAATTATTTAATACTGGTACCACAGAAGCAGTTCTCCAGCAGTCCGGAAAACAAGATTCATTAAGTCATTTGTTGTAGAGTTTGGAGTGAACTGAGGCTACTTCGGCTGAGCACTTTTTTAATAGCACAGCTGGGATGAGATCGGGTTCACATGCTTTTGAAGTGTCATGGTTTTTTATGATAGCATGCACCTGACCAGGGGTGATTTTTAAATCGTCTAGCGTGGCGTCTGTCGGCAAAGGAAAGTCAGGGGGGTTGGAAGGATCCAGTGTGGAGTTTGAGGCATGTTAGCCTTGTCGGTTGCTGAGCAAACAACCTCATGATTGTTGGTTAGTGGGGGAATTGTTGATTGCCCATTATTTACTACACTGTTGTAGATTTTCCAGAAGTCACGCGTTTCTAATTTTTGTGCTCCTATGCGTTTTTTTAGTGGTTTCAGTAAATTCTCTCTTAGCTGTCGCTATTTCTTTCTTAACGTTACTTCTAGCTTCTATATACTTCTGTCTGTTTTAACTGGACTTATGTCGGTTAAATTTGTGGTATGCATGCTGCCTTCGAGCAATGGCAGTTGCGCAAGTAGAAGTAAACCATTGGGGAGAGTGGGGCGTGCTATAAAATTTCCGCATGGGAACATGTGCTTCAATTGCCGTTGTGAACCATTCAGTGGTCTCATTTGCGCACTGTTCAACAGGAAGAGAAAAAATATTTCCCCATGGGGCATCTCTGATGGCTTCCTAGTCAGCCTTTTTATAATATCTCGTTGTTTTTAGCACTGGCTTTTCAGTCTTGGGTCTAGAGTTTAGGGCGATTTCGACCATTATCACTGCATGATTAGCATTCCTGAGTGGGCTGTCAGAATTTGTAATACAATCCTCGGGAACTGTAGTCAGAAACAGATCTAGAAGTGATGCGTGTTGTTCTTGCTGGTCAGGGAAACGAGTTGGAAGTGTAACCATTTAGGATAGGTAGTGAGATATAGCGAGGCTATGTGTTGTGCTGCCCGCTGCATCTGTGTGAGTAGAGAATCCAAGCCATTTTTTGTGGTGGACATTAAAGTCTCCAAATACATGTACTTGCGCGCTAGTGTAGAGGGAGAGTGCTGTGTCTATGCTGTCAGAGACTTTGTTAATTATGGTACAGTCCTTGGTTGAGGAAGAGCGGTAGAGAAAATAAAAGTAGCTAATGTTATGTTGTATGTTTAGTCTAAAGCACAAAAAGGCTTGATCGTCGTATTCTAGGTTTGTTTCTCTAGTCAAGGGGAGGGTGTTACGAATGTAGACTCCAAGTCCGTGCATATGTCTGTCAGAGTCCTTACTGCAGAGTGGGAGATAGCCAGGCATGTTTAAGTAGTTAGAGGGCATGGAGGAGTGTAGGTTAGTCTCACTTAGTGCTAAGATATCCGGGGTGTTTGTTAGGAGAAATGCTTCAACATCAGCTAAATTAGTTCTAAGCCCACGGATGTTCGTAAATGAAGGTCTCAAGGGAGAAGGCAGGTTGGTTTTGTTTGAGTTTTGGCCTGGTTTTAGCGTAATTTTTTATTGTACTGTCATTTTTTTTTAGAGTTCTAGTTTAGGTAAGGGATGCTGAACAAGTGGTTATGCAGAATACCAGACGTGCAACACAAGCAGACCATCAGTTGTCCAGCCATCTACTTGGATTGTGGCCTCGGGATAGCCCATCGGGGATGAGTGCAGGGTCCCGTTCCATGCGCGACATGGCACTACAAATAACCCGATATTATACAACTGTTGATGGGGCGGCCGCTCTTGGCGCTTCCAAAGAGTTAGGGCACGTGTACTACCAGTCGATAACAGCAGCCAGGAACTGTCTATCCGGTACCCTCAACCCATCAAACGATGGTCAACCCAATCTACTTGTACTGGCATTATGGCATTCAAGCACTCCCAAGTGCCCAGTTATGGGGATGGGATGTGTCGGGAGTAGGGAAAACGGCATTCATTACCAGAGTCAGGAAACAAGAACGATCACTGAAGGTCTGTCGACTCCCTGTGGTTCAACCTCTACGCCTAGCTAATAGGCAATGAGTATGGCGATAGACAGTGCCTATCTACTCCTTAAGCAGTTTAGGTTTGCAGACTGGTAATTTGTTTGAGCCACCTGCTCTAGGAAGGTTGTCATCTAAGACTACAGAGGATTTCCTCCCCTTAGGTTTAGCTTCAGAGTTTTCCTTTTCCTAGACGGATTACCTGGGAAGATCTACGGGTTCATCAGCACTGAGAGGATTTTCCCCGCGCCTGGGTCCTAATTCAGGTATTTATGTGGTGCCCCCGCGTTGGTGGTCAATGTTAACGGGTTAGTTTAAAAGGGTTATATATCAACTGAAAAATTATACTCCTCAAAGTGATTACAGGGCATTGCTATAGATTGACAAGACCATTTCTTTTAAAATCTTACCAAAGGCTTCACTGTTGGGAACAGCGAAATAATTAAGGTATAGCTTGAATGTCTAACAAAAAAATAAGAATTAAAATAAAATAAAATAAAACATCAGAAAGTTAAGAATCTTATGAAACAATACCAATATATCAACATCTCGAACTGTATGACAGTCAAGGTGAATCCCATTGTAATTGAAAAGATTGGGAACATAACAAAAAAAGTCACCATTAATGGCTTAATCAGATTGACAAGACAATTTCTTTTACAATTTTGCAAAAGGTTTACCCGTTTGGAACGGCAATAGGGTTAATATAGCTTAAATATCTAAAGTCAAAGAAATTGACCTGGTATTTAAGAAAGAAAATCCAACTAAAAACATCCAAAGGTTGAGATTATTATTATTATTATTATTATTATTATTATTATTATTATTATAGTAAAAGTAATAATAATAATAATAATAATAGTAGTAGTAATAGTAATAATAATAATAATAATAATAATAATATTAATAATTCTGATTTCGTTTATCAACGTCTCTCTGGAAAGGGATGGGGTTCATTTCCAGAGGATTTCCATTAATCCCGGCTTTAAACCAGGAGCTTCAAAGATCAAGGGTTTTCCTAAGGATATTGGTGGTACCTATAATTTCAGAGGCCTGAATGCCACCTAAAACATCGGGGATTTGTAGTTTTTCCAATTATCCTTCCAGACGACTTGATACTACTTCTACTGTACCAACTATGACCGGGATTATTTGTGTTTTAACCCTGTGTATACGCCTTATCTCCAAGGCCAATGGAGCATAATTGCTCCACTTCTCATTCTCCTTCTCTCTCACATTCCTGTTCTAGGGTACTACTACTGCTATTATTATTATTATTATTATTATTATTATTATTATATTATAATTCTGTCAGTCTTCCCTAATAGAGTTTAAAATAATATTTTTATCGAGAAATTTATAGACTGCACGCCTAACAATGGATGGAAATTACTCTATCAATGCATGAAGCAACTTAATTTGAGGGTCTAACAAGAATTTGAAATGATTACCGCAAAGCCAGAAGATGCCTATTGATCTTAGACTTGCAAAGGGCACGGCTATAGGCATAAAGAAACCCGTCATCAGGAGACGAGTTACTCAAGACCGCAGTTCTTGAAAAAAGGCTGGTGGAATAGGAATCTGTTTTATAATAAAGTTTCTAAATAATGAATTGACAGAGATTAGCAGATCAACGAGTCGACCTACATGGAATAAAAGAATCAGAGCATATATCAGACAATTATAAAGGACACATGCCATAATAGTATTTATAGAAAAGACTGAGACATGCAATATAAAATCTGTGTGGTAGAGGGGATTCTTTTTTCAATGCAAACGTCGTGAAGTATTTTTTTTAACAATTAGGTACTGGAAAATATAAAGTCTATTAAAAGTCACACCGAAACTGGCATTTTTGTAGTGTAACAGTATCAAAAAAATTTTTTTAGGGCAATGGTAGTTCAAAGTTTGGAAGCACGAATGGACAGAAACAAAACGCGATGTGTACTATAATTGTCTCAATGAACACGGCCCATTATTTTACCAACAGTTTGTTAGTGGACGAAATAGTAAACTAGATCAATTTGCAAGCTGATGCATGATAGCTACCCGGTGAGTTGACAAAGTTTCGCAATGTTCGATGTTTTCTTCCAATGTCGGACCATGGAAAGTGCGGGTTGTGGTTGACTATGAACTTCTTATCAGAAGTGCGGCATTTCAAATGCTTACCATTTGTCTTCTCATACAGTGAAAGTTACCAACAATTCAAATTATATAATTGTAAGTGATAAATGCTAACTACAAGAGTTACGTTCATCAATCCCGACATGTGGTTGTTCGTCTGTCACAACTACGAGTATCAGCTGATCATCCGCGACGAGTGGCAGATGATACGCACTGAATTGTGAAGCAAGAATGGCGGAATCCCTAACATCTTATTTCCTGATTCGATATTGCTTGAGTCCAATAGCAAGTAAAAGTTCAGTACACTTAGAAACAATGCCTAGATAAGACCAGAGCACATACAGCACCCGGTATTCTGAAATGCTTACTCACTTTAGTTTAGACTAGGCTCAACGATCCTTAATCTCAGTGATCTTTCAGTAACCGATTGCCATCATCAAAGTGTATTAATCCAAAGATTCGATTGTTGTCATTGGTTTTCATGATACTTTTCTTATTAAGAGTATTTCTAGAAAGACATCGAGTACTTACGGGATGGACCACGAGTAAGTTCCTAACATTCGAGGTGAAAGTGATTTTTGTGGAATGAACTGGATTCGAACTTGGAACACCTACTTCGTCAGTGCGTGCAGTTTACTACAAGACAACTGGAACCTCTCACGAGAACCGGTGTGTCAACGTGATTATGTATATTATCAATGCCAGCTACAGTTGTGAATTCAAGTGCAATATTGGAACTATCATTTACAGACAGTCGTTTAATTTTCGCATATGAAAGCACACGAGCACAAGATATGTAAGAAACCGTCATGCATTTATTTAGTGGGATTGCCGTTGTTTATTTCGGTTATTGCTTGTTCGTTGATAATGGCATGCAATTAACTATAAGGCTACTGTTTGTGTTCCTTTCGTCTAAAACCCTATTACATTAGTAAAATAATCCCAGTAGATGCAACCGATTTTCTCCAAAGCGGTTGCAATCCTTTCTTTCTTTTTTTCTTCTTTTTATCTTATTAATGACCGTGAAAAAATTGATTGTACCAGTGAGACAAAAAAAATCTCCAAAGCTGACTGATTTGATAGATTGTCTTATTTATGAGTTACAAAAAAAAAACGATACACGGCACGGAACAAAATGGATGACATACTCACTTTAATTTAATGTTTATCTGTCTTCCCAAGAGTAACGTCGATCAAGCGGCTGTCACTATATTCCTACATGGAACACCGTCTTCAAAAGTACAGTCCAACATAAACCATTAATTCTTGTTTCAGCGTATATACTATTATATTTTTCTATTTAACAAGGAAATTATTGCGAAAGTTATTATTTTTATTTCAAATTACGTATTTTCAAATAAGTTTTCGTTATAATAACTTTACTGCATATATTAGTTTAAAGAGCGTTTAAATTACATTCGTGTTACAACAATTATGCCTTCTTTATAAACCTGGAATACAAGATATAATATAAGCAAATTCGCATAATTTTATTTGTTCAATTCAAGCTATGCTGAAAAGCTGCTAAACAGCTCGCAATATCAACAAAGCGTTTGGCTCGGAAACCACTCTGAAGGCACAGCACAATAATGGTTTAAGAAATTTTGTAGCAGCAACGAGAGTCGAAGATGATGAGGGTAGTGGTCGGCCTTGGGATGTTGACAAGGATCAATTAAGAGCCTTAGTCAAAGCGAATCCATACACAACTGTTCGATGTCTTGCTTCTGAATTAGATGTATATAACGATTTCCAACAACCTGAGAGACTTTAGAAAGACACAAAAAAAAATGAAAAATGTGAAACTCACGAATTGAACGACCCCCCCCCAAAAAAAAACACATTTACGACGTGTCATCTTCCCTTTTACACAACAACAACGACCCTTTTCTCGACTGGGTTATTACTTGCGATGAAAAGTGGATTCTTTACGACAACTGGTGATGCTCAGCCTAGAAGTTAGACGCGGACGAAGCCCCACGGGACTTCCCGAAGCAGGAGTTCCACCAAAAGAAAGTCATGCTGAGTGTTTGATGGTCTGCGACCAGTCTCATTCATTACAGTTTTTTTTTTCATGCAAGCGAAACCTTTACGGCGGGGAAGTATTGTCAAGAAATTTATGAAATGCATCAGAAATTTCGGCAACAACACCCAGCATCGACAGTGCCCGACTGCATGTTGATAAACCTATCCTGCAGAAGTTGAACGAATTGAGTTACGAAATTCTGCCTCATCCGCCCTACTATCCAAACCTCTCATCTACAGACTGCTACTTTCTCAAGCATCCCGACAACATTCTGCGGGGGAAATGCTTCAAAAACTTTAGCGATATGAAAAACGCCTTCAGCGACTTCATCGCTACCAGAATGCAAGCTTTTGCGTAACTGGCATAAATGCACTTGTTTTGCGTTGGCAAAAGTGTGTTGATTCTGATGGTGATTATTTTGGTCATTAAATTTTTAAAAGTTAAAAATAGCAAGAACTTTATGTCGATCTCATATATTGGCGATAAACTGTTATGTTGTTTATTGCTATTTATATACCTACACAGAATAGTTAAGACAAACAAACGGTTGCTTGAATTGTTCATTTTTTGTTGTTGAATATCAGTCGTGATGATGATTTTGTTGACATCCGTTTTCCGATCTCTTTTTATTAAGAATTCTTTCTAGTAGGGTGTCGGGTAGGTACGAGAGGGGCCACGTGAAGGTTTTCAATCTTATTTACGTAACATTATTTCTCTAGAACGAACTGGGGTCGAACTTGGCATATACAGGTTGTCAGCCCGCATCGCTAACAACTTGGTCATTGCCACCCTCCTGCTGCTGTTTTAGAACATTAATCACTCATTTCGTATGAATCAGATAATTATTGATGGCATTCGTTAACCCGATACCTTTCCAGTTGGAATTATTTCAATAAGGACACCACATACTTATGGAAGGAGCTACATGACGGTTGTCAACATCCCTTAGTTAAAGTGTTCTTGGGGAACGAACAGGATTCGAACATGGCACACGCGTCGGTTTTGAATGTGAAAAATATGTAGGTTCCCGAAACGGATACGAGGACGGAAAAAATGTTTCAGTAGTATGGTTTCTCCTCACTGATCGAGGATAGAGAAGATTAATTTAAATATTAGAACAGATACGAGGGGCGTGCAATAAGTAATGCCCCTGACCCACTTCCCATAGAAGTAGAGCAACGAAACTTGGCACAGTTATTAGTCTTTATCTGTATAGGAATCACCCAGAGTTATGCATTTCTCCCATCGTTTGATGCAGCTCTGGACGCCGTTTTTGTAGAACAGCCCAGGTTGGTCCTCCAACCACAACGTCACTTCAGAAATGAAGGCTGCATCATCTGGGGAACGCTTCCTATCAAAAACAACTTCATGGCTGGGAGGAGGTGAAAGTCAGAGGGTGCAAGGTCAAGAGAGTAGGGAGGATGGGCGAGGATTTCATAACCACACGCCCGTGCTTCTGATCTGACGACATGCGAGTTGTGGACCGGACCCTTATCCTGCAGGAGGAGGGTACTTTGCTGATCTTGCAACGCCTCTTCATTGTGATAGCTTCCCTTAATTTCCTCAAAAGTGAAGCATAATAGGCTACTGTAATTGTGGTACCCTTTGCCAGGCAATCTGTCAACTCTACTTCGTCCTGATCCCACAATCAGTCATAGAATTTTCAACATTTTTCATAAATCATGTGTGTTAATGTTAGAATATTATGATCGCTTACACACACACTATTTACCGTACATTAACTATTTACATACCCAGGTTATAGTTAGCAAATGTCTACGCACATCTAATTATACATTTCTTTGAATTCATATTACTCGGTTAAATTTCGTACATCATGCATGTTAATGTTAGAAAATGTGATTGCGAAATTGAACTGAATCAAATAAAAAAGTGTAATAGATCCCTTGCTAATGAGTAGGTAAAAAGACCGTCAATTTTATCTTAATAAGAGATAAACGACTAAAATATAACATCTCACTGAACTATGAAACACATTGGTAGAAGGGATAAAGAAATGATTTACCATAACACGGATCAATTCAAAACAACTTATGATTAAAACACATAATCTTCCGATCATAATCCAAACCACTACTTTTTCATTATTTACCGTGTAGTATATGACCGCCTTTGGAAGCGATCAGACTCCCCACTAGGGGGGTTGGGGCTCCCGAGGCACCTTGTAAGGCTGTCAATTAGGCTGATATTAACTATTAAGCATTATTGGTTGCCCGGGAATCCGCGGGCAACCCAACTGAAAAGAAGAATCAGGTTTATTAAACGTTTTGTGAAAACTCACATATACTTTTATTGTTTTAGAAAAATGACAAGTGATGTCATTTTTGAAAGCTAGAACGAAATCATATATTCATAGGATGTTTGGCTGTTGAGTGCTGAAAAGGACCAAAGTATCAACCTTTTGAGAGCGTGGGTATAGAGTTTAGCTGTAATTCCAGATTTGTACGCGATGATGGTTTGCAGAATTACACACCCGCATGAGAATGGAGGGTTCCACTTGCGCAGTGGACGTGCAAATTGATGATTGGTTGAGAAGGTACCTTTACCTACCCCGATACCTTTGTATAAAAACGAGGTGTCGCGCCAAAAGGGTCAGATTAAATCAGACCTCGGGAGAGAGAACCTAACCGAGAGATATCACCCCCTGCCCGTCCGTTGCCACCACTGCTAATTCGAGAGAATAAGTTGAACGCGTGTTTCATAAAAATGAAAACGGACTGATAATATGTATCATTTTGTAACTTTTTACTAAATTAATTATAGTAGATTAGTGAGATCTGCATTTATCGTTTCTTTCGCTTGCAAATGTGAATTCTGTTCTTTTCACTAAAATTCGACTATCAACCCAGCGATGAAAACAACGATTCTGTGGTGAGAAAATCTTAAAGAGTTCTCTCGGAAGAGGCGACTTCGACACGCGAGAGAACCTGCCAGAGACCCCCCGACAGCCCAGCCAGCGATGAGACCAACGACTCCGGCGGTGAGAGAATCTTATAAAAGTCTCTCGGAAGAAAAACAATCATGACTTTTGTGACACGTTCATTAAATATTTTAGGAGACAATTAGTTATAGTATACACACAGCCAATCTCGCAACTATTTACAGACCCAACACGTTGTAGACTAAGAAAAAATGAAGTGGAAAGAAATTCAACTCGCTGTTTCAGGTTTTAACAAAAGACCTTCATTTTTCCTTCCTCGGTCACGCGTGACTTCTCGTTTCAGCTCGGACATCACCCACATATCTCTAACGTGACGCGCAGTTTACGCACACGTTATTTTTATAATTTTTTTCTTTTTTCTTTTCCGTGATGCCATTTTCCACGTGGTTCTGTCATTTGACAAGAGCTGCCATAGATGTGTCCGTGCTCTGTTACAAATCTCCCATTTTCTCTGCATTCATATACTTGGGTTAAACTATATGTAGAATAAAATAAAATGATTTTAATTTATTTACAAGTATATTTATATTTAAAACTAAGCATCACCTGTTGTTGTTTTTAATTTACAAACAACTTTAGCGAATAAAAAATTTCTCTGCTTCAACTTTAATTGCTCAATACTTTAACTTCATGCTGAATTTAAAAACTGATTCGTGTATATTAAATAATATATCTATTTTTGTTTTTTTCTGTCACTACATTTATTTTAGTGTCTCTGAAAATGTATCCCCTGCTATCTAGTGTATGTTTCGCTTGGTTAAAGTGTTAGAATTATACTTACATATATAAACACATGCATAATTACGTATATAATGCATTTATATGCATGTGCATAAAGTATACATGCATAGACATATACATATTATATATGAAAATGCATATACATATGCATAATGTTTATGTAGCAATATTATATATGAATGGGTACACAATAAATATTCATGTGTATCATTTCTGATTGTACAACTATGCACCCTGTTGTGTGTGTACGTTCATACGACTGTTAAATATGATTCTTTTGTCAATAAAATTTAACATAATCCATAGGAGACATGGAGAGAGTTTTATTGTGTTCCAGTCTATTGGTTTTTGAATTGGCTTACTGCATTCGCGTGCCAATAGACATGTACTGTATGTTACGCACGGTAACTGGCGCCAGAGATTGAACTCGCGCTCCGATGACTTCCAATTGACTGCCTGGTCGTTGCGAATAGATCATATGATAAATAAAAAGACACAAGAATAATGACAATATAAGAAATGAGCAATTCAGTGATGGGTAATGGGAGAGAAATCATAGACTGAATGTGGGGGTTAAAAGAAATAATCGGTTTCAGTTGTTCCTACATATTTATGAGAATTTATGGGCATAATCAGTCATACGATTTACCAACGTCAAGATTCGATACAAAGACAGATATCTATATATCTATAAAAGTGAAATTGTCTCTGTGTGGGTCTGTTTGTGTGTACATTTCCCTAGCTAACTACTCTGTAAATTTTCAGTCTAAAGACTCGAGATTTGACATAAGGAATATTGGGATTTGAGAAAATCTTTTTAAGCGGTTTTCAGACAGAAATTTGGCTGTCAAGGAGTCAAAGTTCCAGGATTTGATATTTGAAAACTCTACCAGACTTCTCCAGCAATTTTGGGTCTACACACTAGAAATTTTAGATATAGGTTACTTGGGCATGGATCAATTTTTTCAGTTTGATTTGAGCCCAAGACATTAAATGTTAAGGAGTCAAAATTGGGGTCAAAGTTTAAAAAAAAATTACCTCTGCGGTCTCTACCAAATTACTCAGCAAATTCTTAGTCTAAATATTTGGAATTTTACATAAAGGGACTTACTATCCTTGTTGTATTACTGGCATCGAGTTTTAGGAGGAAATTTTAAGGGGATGGTATCCATTGATATACATACCCCGCCTAACCTGACAATAATAAACTTCCGCCTCATCAACTGTGGATGTTCCTACATGCCAGACAGCTTTCTGCTCTAATAGTTTATTCCCCTGAATTGCTCGCCCTTGAAATTCTCTTCGTGTTCCTTCTTGCCATGACAATACAAGCATAGATAAATTTATACATACTGTAACGTAATCTCCCATTGAGGTGCGTTAGAACTACGCTGAGGTAGCTTATCATTCCCGGGTAACGCCAGATAACCCGAGAATTTAAGGGTTTTTTGTTGAAAGACTTGAGATATTTTGTTATTTGGGAAAAACTCAACAACAGGAAATGCGAGGATGTTAGACGAACATATTGTACTGACTGAGTGATGGCTGACGACCTCGAGGTTATGGGATTTTTAGTCTTAAATGGGGTCTCAGATCGTTGGGGCTTAGCGTGATTTGATTGGCTGGGGAGACTTCCACCCCACCCACATCGGGTCGATACGCTCTAAAATTAAGAAGATTGCTTGTTGTATTCGGGAAGAACAGATCGTAGAAAACCGCCGTTCCCTGGAGAGGGGACCCCTTCACCTTCCTCATCCAACCGTCGGTCGCTGTCTGTGAAGAGATTTGAGACTTTGGAAAAAAATGACCAAAAATCTGAATGAGATTTGTAAAAACCTTTGTACATAATTTTGCGAAATTACACTGTAGATTAGTCTACATAAGTTGTCTTTCTTCCTGCCTGCTGCTTCAATATTCGCTTTCACCATACCAGATTTCATGTAACAACATCAGAGAAGACTAGACTACATGAGCCAAGAATTTAGATAGACAGGGGTCCTTAACCACCTTCTCGCGTGAGGGGTTACAATACTGCGAAGAGACAAGTCGCTGATCTTTACTGTGAATACAATGTTTCATTTATAGAAACCCCTGCCCTATCATCGCAATGTTGTATTCCTCTGATTGTTTTAAAGTACTTTAATAGAATGTACTCTGATAAACTCGTAGCACTGGTGCTCCCTTGACATAAATACTCAGGGTTTACGCCATAAACAGAAAAATACCACGCCGTCCCTATAGATGTCCTGCCGTCCCTATAGATGGCCCGCGTTACTGAAAATCCGTCTAATAGTTTATTGCCTCGGGTGCTACACTCTGATTGCACTAAATACAGCAGTTTAAATGTAATGTGATCAGACATGTTGTTGTTCACCTCCATACAAATTTCCCTGTAAACACGGTCCCAAAGCTGATTACATCCAAGTAACAATACGCTTTGTTTCGGCTGAATGCGAGTAATAAAAAAGGACAGGTTAAACTCACTAGGTCCCTCTAATTATGTGTATATACCGGTTTGCGTATGATATTGACAACGTTTGGTTTCAGGAAATTGTAGTCATCTTCCTATATACAACAACTGGCAATACCATCATCATAAAACAAGACTATTTTCAAAATAGGTAACCTAGCGAGAACCGGTGTGTCACAGTTATTTTACTGCTTATTGATACTGTTTTTGATAATTTATTTTAAATACAAACTTTCTGAAAATATTTATATTATTTAAATAATTTTAATCAATCCAAAGTAATCAACATATTTATGTAATTAGATTAACTTTTGGGGGGATAAATAAGGGCGATTTTGCTGATTATTTGGCATTAAATTCATAGTTCGATTTGTATTTATATATCCTTTTAGTTTTCTGTCTTCTGAAGAACAAATCTTTCCAATAACAATAAAATGTAGGACGTTCTTCCTCTGCATATCGTATTGTTAAAATATACTTTTCACGCATGACGTTCTTCCTTTGCATATTGTATTGTTAAAGGGAGCGAGATTTATCCTTATTCGTTAAGGAAACAATAACTCGCAAGAAAGCTACAATTTAATTTTCTATCTTTGCTTTTCATGCGAATTCAATCATAAAAATCACATCAGACTAAACTAAATAACTTTACCACATTTTACCATTGTAAAATCCTGTAATTTGGTATTCACTTGACAAAATTAAAAAAAAATAACTATATTTTATTTTACATAGTTTTGGCCATAGCAGTTTCTTTCTATTTTTAAGAAATAGTTTGGCGCCTGAACATGGGAATATTTTAGATTGATTTACATTCTCTCAATTTCAGGCTAGTTAGCTCTGTAGTCTAATTTATACTATTTATTTTGTCGAATTTTCTATGTTAGACGCATATAACAATGCATCTTACAAATCGATTTATGATTCTGACAAGCCAGTTGTTCATGTCATATTTCCACAAAGTTCGTTGATATAGAACTTGTTCTTTATTGATTTTACTTCAGCAGTTAGGCTATTATACAAGGTATAAATGTCATCTTCGTCGCCAGCAGCTAAAAAAATACAGATAAAACCATTATTGTGCTTGACAGCAAAATTAGCTACTAATAATACTTCTATACACAAATGCACACGTTTGCCTTTTAAGTGATGAATCGCATCTAAATATTATTACATTTTTTCAAATAGACAAAAGATGGCATTAAAGAAGACATTTTAGATGCTTTAGAATTTTACTATTAAATCTCATGATACAACAGATCTTAATTAACTGGTGGATAAAAGCATTTCCATTTTCTTTAATGTCATATTCTGTCTGCACTTGGATGGGTCTGAATGTATGTCTTAAGTTACATTAGTTTAAACAATTTATAAACAACATAAATATATCAATTGTATACAAATATATTGTTTAAGCATTGTGTTGAACGAAGATAACTGTCAATAACAACATATTAGAGAGCCATATTTTATATGCATAAATATATAGTCGTTTAAAGTGTTGACATCATTACTCCAACAACAGTTTTTTTCATTCATATTTTCTTCTAAATCACAACCTTCGTCAATGAAATCGTATCAATAACTAAGAAAGACATACAAAATTTAACGGGTTTTGTTAAATTCCGAAAGCTCTTGACTGTGAAAATATTGCAGAACGATTCAGAACACTACATGGTGGTCTTGCAAATTGAAATTTATACCAACTAAAAACACTCAAATCTAGGTAACAGAAGCACGCATCTTTCTCTACGAACTCTCAAAGACTATAGAAAGAGCCATGTGGAAAAACATTATATAAAAAATAAATAATTATTGATATAAATTATTTAATGTGAAACAAAAATATCACAAAGGGAAATTATATAATTAGCATATTGTCACTTTCTACGTAATTTATTTGCAAACTATTAAAATGAAAAGTATTAGAATATCCAAAACTGCGGGAAATCAATTTCAAATCCTACACTTATAATAAAAACTTTTATCAGGCAAGTCTTGAAAAGACTCAATGCTTTGCGTAGCTTATTGAGAGATATATCCAGATAATGTTTGGCGTAAATATTCCAAATTTATGAAAGTTAGCCACGTTTGCATATACGAAAGGGTTTTAACGATCTATTCAATTATCGAGCGGCATACTAATTGGTATTGTAGTAATAATAAGTTGTATATTAGTCATAATACGTTATATTGTAAAAGTGCAAGACAAAATCGTGAATGAAAGTTTTGTAGAATATTCTGGAGTCAAATGAATGCCAATTCAGATTGCAATCGGTTTGCGAGAACAACAAATAAAATATGGATCATTCGATCAGACTTTAAAAAAACTTCCTAAAGAGACAAAGCATACATTATTGAAACGCTATAATTGGAGACTAACCTCATTTTCCTACTTTTTTATATCATCACTTCCATAGGTAAGAACGCGAGAATGTTGCTCACTGCCTTAAAGTATTTATGTATTCATTACAGCTACTAAATCGAATTACTTAAAATCTTATGTAATTAATATATATATATATATATATATATATATACATACATATACATATATTTATATAAAAATAAAGGATAAAATAAATAAATAAATAAATAAAAATTATGGTGTGCATATATAGAGTTCCGATTCCGGTTAAAGACAGATGAGAGTCGACTGAAGAGAGCCTGAAGCGGACATTAAGAGCAGTCCTCAACTGCCGGGCTTGAAACCGTCGGTACCGACTACAGATATAAATGTAAATTCCTATATATATTATACAAAAACATATATTGCTCTTATTTCGAGAAAGGTTTTTTCCCTAATAATAGAGCACTGTATGGGATTTCTTTTTCTACAAAAGAGTACAAGTATATATATATATATATGTATATATATATGTATATATATATATATACTAGCAAAAGTACCCGTCGTTGACTGGTTTCAAAAACAGCCTATAGAAAATAGACTCTGATTTATGAAAGTATGATAGGCTATGAAAAGGAAGAGTTGTAAAGAGATAGCTTCGAATTTGGGGGTATCGAAACCAAAGCAAAATATGATGAAAGTAAAAATAAAATAGATAATCCCCATAATTTATTATACCATACCTGTGCACTTTGAAACACTTATCACAGTATTCTGTGGATCTATATTAAAAAAAAACCTTGTTAAACTTTGTGACATATTTCCATTCTATGAAGGTTAGGCGCGAACAAACATCCCATAATTTTATTATACCATATTTCTTCAAACTGAAACATAATTATCAAAGACTAATTACGCAGAGAGATATGAAAAGTCTTTATTAAAGTTTGTGCCAATTTCCATTCTATGGAGGCCAGGCGCGAACGAACACCACACAATTTTATTACACCATCCCTATTTAAGTTAAAACATACTTATCAAAATATTCTTATTTACATTTATATCAAAATCACTTGTAAACGTTTTTTTTTAATGTTTGAATTTTTTCCATACTTTGTGGACGAGGCGCGAATGCAGACCCCACAATTTTAATGAAACACTGTTCTGACAGATCAAACATACCCATTCCTGTGTCTCGATATATCTTCTATCATTATATGTAATCAGTTTTTTTTAAATAGTCAACCATATAGGAGCCTATTCGTGATCAGACACACACACACATTCAGCTTTATATATATATATATATATATATATATATATATATATATATATATATATATATAGTTCATCTATTATTTACATATATAGTTCAAATTTTTATCTCATTATTTCTGTAGAGTGTTTACTTCTAATGTTGATTTAACAGTGATGAGTGCTAGTTTTGCACTTTGCATTTCGGTTTTCATATATGTCAAAGGTACAAATAGAAAGGGAAATTTACTATCCCTTTTTGGCTCGAGTTCTCTCTCTCACTCCCTCTGTCTATCTCTCCCTCTTTCTCTCTCTTTCTGTATATATATATATATATATATATATATATATATATATGTACACTTGTTTGTAATATACTGAATTTTACTGGGTTCGTATAATTCAGTAAATATACTTTAAAGTCTTAATTTGTTAAATAAGCTATCATGGCGTTTTTCTGTATCTGTTTAATAAAATTAATTAATAAATCATAGATGCTTTGAAGTATTTATTAGACTTGAAACATCAAACAACCCTAGTTGTCTCCCTTTAACTATTATAAGTACCCACGGCGACCTTTGTTTCCCATAATTTTTCAACTAATTTCTGGAAAATTAATAGCGTGATGGATTATCTCTCTTCGTAGCTAGGTTTTCCCAATTATCGAGAATCACAATAGATTTGAACGAAAGATAATAATAAAATATTAAATAATAGAATAGAATCCTTAACTTGGAATGTTGTATGAGGATTAATAAATATAAGGTAATGCCATTCTTTATTTCCCTATTTAATAAAATATTAACCTAAAACTGGTCTTAAATCTAAATAATAAGTCAATATTTTGTAAACATTGAAGCCACCATTGGGCGAATACGAAAGTTATAATAACCGTAACGTTTTAGCTAGGTTGTTCTGGCCGTATTATAGATATAAAAATTAAAATTAAAAAATAAAATTTTTTTAATTAATTATGTGAAATAAATAATATTTATTTATTTCACATAATTAATTAAAAAAAAATATTTTTTAATTTTAATTTAATCTAATTTAAGAATTCAATGAATAGTATTATTAAAATATATTAAATGGTTACGGTTTTTGTGGTAACTTCTTATGACAGGTTTTTAAATAAGGATACGAAAATTAGGTGATATATTACTATTTAAATAAGCTCCTGACAAGGATGCATCCAAAATAAATGTTTTCGCATGCTTCATTTCCTTTAAGGGAAATTTCTTTAAATAATGTTCTATTATTAAAGTGTTTTTTTAAGAAGTCTGAAGAAAGACTGGTTATGTGAAAAGTTTCAAACGCCATAATGCTTGAAATTGCCCAACCGGTCTTGAAACAATTCAAACTTACAATGAAATACACTTTTTGTTGCTACCAATTCCTTTTTTGAAGTCTTGGTTTTGTTAATACAGTATATATATATATATATATATATATATATATATATATATATATATATACGCACATGTCAAAAACAAATGCTAAAAACAAGATATTACTGCCTGATTCTCAACTTCTAAGAATTCTCGTGTTCAACATTTTTACAATATAAAGCGTAATATTTAGCGATCGTGCGAAGTAACTGAAATTTAGTGAGACGTGTAATTTGATGTGTAATGATTAAAGATAAAATTCATTGTACTGTAAATATGTTTGAATTTTAAATGATTGCTGTGCATATATAATCATCCCAGAATTTATTGAAAATAGTCCAAGGAAACTAAAATTTGGGGAATATTTTATTGTTTAAATTTCATCCTTTTTATTTTATTTTATGAAGATTTACACCCTCTCTAATCCTCTTTGGCAAAGGTAAATGAAATATAGACAATGTTACTGCCTTATGCACCGAGAAGCCGTTTCAAAACAAGATAATGATACACTAACTAGTTTAGTAATGACTTATGTATACATAACTACATAAATATAGACAATACCAAAATTTATATACATATGTTTGTTTGTGCAGGAATGTACATATATATATATATATATATATATATATATATATGTACACATATATATATATATTATTTCATGAACCAAGAAAACATTATTTATATTATTTCATGAACCAAGAAAACATTTTATGTATCCATTTTTAGAATTTATTTAAACAGTGCCAAATACGTGATTAGAGCTTGGTAGTAAGGTATAAATATACATATGGCAATTACACTACACAAAATCATCGGCTATTTTATGACGAATCATCACGAGGATGAAAGGTGGCAAATTATCTGTACCTGAATTGTCATGTATATGTTAATAACTTGATATATATATATATATATATATATATATATATATATATATATATTAATGGGAAATTATTCGTTCTGAATGCAAATATAATTATTTTATACGGACATGGCTTTCAGATAAGATTATCAAAGCTGCAAAATCAAAACTTAATGAATATCGTGTTGACATAACTTCCTGTTATATTTGTAATAAACAGATGCTAAAGAATAAGGGGATAAAAGAAGATAAAGGAGGAGAAAATAAAGAAGAATAAACAAAAACGTCCAAAAAGATTGAAATCAACAAGAGCGGAATAGTTGATAAAAGATGTAATGTAAGTTAATGCAATGGCGTACTAGAGATTGTTAATTTGACCTTGAGTTGCAGGATATTATGGATATTCTTTGTCTAAATCATTATCTATTATTTTCTTGATGCTGGATCCATTATTACATTGGCCTTTATTAACTAAAAGTATCAAAAATAATAATTAAAGTAGGCGTTAATTCTATTATTTTCTCTATCTCTATGTTTGTCTGTTTTCAATATATAAATGTAAAAGCATTATAAAATTTTTCTCCATAATAAAGACAGAAAAAGTAACTATTAAGCAGGAAACATAGAATTTAAATGTGCCTTATATTTATAATAAGCTAAGTCATGTTTTTCCAAGCTAATCAATAAATAAACTGCATGTTCCACTTAAATTTGAAGAACACGTCGAAATGATATTATTTGATTAGATAGATAATTGTTTTAATTTAGACTTTATAAAAGCGGATGGGATATTATAACTTAAAAAGACATTAAACATACCTACTAGAAAAAATAAAGAAATACAGTGTAATCAGGGGACAGAAACACACTGGTAAATAGAGAGATTTCATAATACAAAATATGTCCATAGAACAGAATAAAAAGTAAATATTTTTATTAGATTTTGATAACGGTTATATATATATATATATATATATATATATATATATATATATATATATATAATAAATTCCATAGCCAAACAACGTCGCAGCCACAAGAGCCATGACAGTCAACGAACCCGAAGTCCAAGACTCGAGTTTCGCCCGCATTCGGGCTCACTAGTTAGACACATCCGAACTCAGGATTCGAAACCCGAGCTTCTTGCATTCGAAGCAAGCAATCTACCAACTGAGCAAACGCCCCGCACACAGGAAATGCTATTAACCAACACAGATCAAGCAAAGTGTGCCGAAATCCGACAGTGAAATGAACCTACTTCGTATATATATATATATATATATATATATATATATATATATATATATATATATATATATATATATATGTGTGTGTGTGTATATATATATATGTGTGTGTGTTTGTATATATATATATATATATATATATATAATTTGTTTTTGCGATACGTTTTGAAAGAGTTCAATTACTTATAAGAAAACTGAGCTGGGAATAATTTTCCCTTTTACCAATTTGGTACACTCAAATGGGGAGTGCCATATATTTTTAGCAAAAATATAATTATCTACTGACACGTGTTTCGTCGTCTACGACTCATCAGAGTGGCTGAATCTAGTCGGATGCGAGGGCGGGACTCTTTGGTAAGAAGCCTAAACTCCTAGCACTGCACCATCTCACATGACTGTTTGGATATATTGCAATTTACGTAGATGTTATTTATTTGTTTCTGTTTTTGCGATACGTTTTGAATGGATTCAATTATTTATACAAATTTATATTTTAAAACCAATATACATGCTGGTCAGCCTGCTAGTTTAGATAATATAATAAAATCGAATTAATTTTCCAAGCGCCACATCTCCAAATAGTTTCGTAATCTTGCAAGACTTTTCAAATGCTGAAAGAGAACTCAGTTAGTGTCAATACTTAACATATTAGTTTTGGATAAAATTAAAGTCAATATCGCGTTTTTGTATGCATGTTCGCTAAAGACTGATTGTTTAATAGCGACTAAATATATTGATAAGTTAACTGCCAAATCATCATTTTTAAAAAGTCATAAATTTGATATGGAGTTTTTTGTTTGTTTAATTTTTACTATTTCTACGTCCGATATTTGTTTCATTTCAGTGAGTTTGTTAGTTTGTATTACCATGCTGGAAACAATGACTACGGTTTTCCAATACTGTTACTAGTCTGTTATTGTATAATTTGTCTGTATATTAAATAAGCAGTTGTTTTAAGTTTCCGGTATCTTATCTTTCTAACGAGTCATAACTAATTTATTAGTTCATTTGGATTCTTTCCTCATCATTTTCCCCAATTGCCTTCATCTCATCATGATTGAACAATTCAATACTCTCAGCTGCCTTTCAATTCAAATCTTATAATCTCTAGCAGTGAACACATTTCCATTTCCAATTTTACTTGATGGCCATGGCTGAATAATCCGGTCGCATTCACTAATATTTCCTTTTTTTATTTGCGAATAGTTTAAGACCGTCCATATACATGATATTGTTTATTCTTTTTTCTCTGTCCATAAACTTTTATCCGACATCACATTTCCTAGTTCTGTTGTTAAATTATTGACATTATTAATTTTGTCCACTAGTATTTCTTCTAATAATAATTATTGATAGCCCATACTGTAACAAGCATTTTTGCACCTGGGAGTCTTAATTAAAAGTCTTTCAAATACTTCCCCGCTTCTTTCGATAAGCGTTGCAAATCGCATTGCGTTCTCACAAAGGGCATGTATTGTGATAACAATCGTTGTTTTCTCTGAGATATTTTCTGTGCCCTTCCAGTGATCGTTGGGATGAGGTTCTTCCTTTACCCTGCTAACAATTTTGTGTCGCCAATAAGTATGATTTTTTATATTGTACATCTGTGTGTTTGAAGGTGCGGGGTGTATTAGTTTCTATGATTGTTACTTTTCTCTTGCTAATCTTTGTTTCATTGATTTGCAATATAATATACCTTCTATGTGCCTTATTGTAATTAAACAATGTTATCCTAATTAAGTATTTTCTATACTTGATCGGTATTATCGAATATTGTGAGATGATTTCTGCACTCGTTCTTTTATTATTATTGTTTTGTTTGTGTACTGATGGCATACGGTGCTTGTCTTCATATCATATTGCTCCAGATTTAATAATTATGTAGTAATATTTGAATACAAATATATTTGTTTTTAATAAATGGAAACATTAGTATATGAAATAATTGAAACGCATGTAAATAGAATAGTAAAAATAATGTTATTCTATGCTGTACTAAACGAAATTACAATACTTTGGTATATAAAATCAACAGTCAGCATTTGACATGGAGTAAAAAGTGTTTAGCCGGTTAACGTTGGTCGCAATGCGGTTACCTCGTCTAAATCCAAAACGACAACTGGATATTTTATCCAGCCTTTATTGTTTAATTGGTTCATAGTGAACTTCCGAGAAATTATTTCAATTCATGAAACTATAATTCTTCTTTTATTATTGCTCTTCTGGTCAGGATTTGTCTGTTAAATCAATTTCTTACATTCAGTTAACGTAGTTTACTGTAACCTTATTTACAGTTGATTTGATTGCATCACCGGAGGTCAATATACAAGGACGATTCATTCTAATTGTTTATTTTGGTATGCTTGCTCCTCGTTATCCAGCATTGTTCCCTTACACATTTCAAATATGTTTAGAACATTTTAACTGCCTCTTCCTGTCTCACTCTTCGCCACACCGCCACTTTATACAGACTAGAAAAAAGTGCATCAATCATTGTGTACTAATAACTGCATTATAATATAAGAAAAATAATATTTGGAACGGACACAAATTTTGTAATATCCAATATTTGTTACATATTCAATCTACTGTTTTTTGTCAACAGTTTTAGTTACTTTTTCTTCAACTGTAAAAAATATAATAAAAAGCAGTCAAATATTTCAAGCCAACCGATATGTCGGTCGATTCATTCAACCCTTATCTTTTTTATGTAGAGGAGTTTTATTTAAGAAAATAACACAAAGTAACTAAAAAAAACTTATGCAACGAAAATAAAGTCAGTTTGAATCGACCGAAATATCTATTTGTTTTAGGGATATGTCTGTTTCATTATTTTTACTAATTTGTTTCGTACGTATCACTTTTCTATACACTAAATATTCTCAGTTTGTTATAATTTTAATGCAATGTTTTGAACATTTTGCCACATTACAGTAAATCAAATTTTTCCATCAAACAACATTCGTTTGATATCTTAATACGAATTTTAATCTTAAAAATTGTTAATAATCGATCCAGTTATCAATTATTGGCTTACTACTATATATACTTTATCGGTCGTTCTTGGTTTTTATTGTTCGTACATGAATATAGTTTGGTTTGGTTGTTTTGTTGTATGGTATATCAACCGTTTTTATATCGAATCTAATAATTCTGGAAAATATTTTATGATACAAGTTTGGTTTGGTTGTTTTGCGTTACGGCATCTAAACCCTTTTGATGTCGAATCAAGTAATTTTAAGAAAAAAATGTTCTTGCGTCAAGTTTTTTATATCTTCAAATATTAATTTATGGTATTTGGTTTTGTTTGTTTTTTTGTAGAGGAAAATTGTTGTTTTTGTTTTTTTTACTTTGCAGAACATGATTTAATTTTGCAAAGGGAGAAAGGAAAAATATTAACATTAATGTTTGATGCATTTTAAGTTTGAAAGCAGTATCTTCAAACATTTTGATTTGGTAGCACCAGTACATAAGTATTGAAATTATTTATTATTATTATATTATAAAAGAAACAAAGCAGACGCATCATGGACATAATAAGTTTACTCTTAAGAACTTAAAAATATTTAATGGAATATTGCTATCCTCTAAGGATTGCTGTAATAGTAAGTCAATTCGTATGAATCATTTTTTTACAGTCTTTATTTAGCTGTTGATTTAAAATGAGCTTAACTTCTCCACAGAACTCACAAAAATCTTGCCTCAGGATTGTCTGGACTATATAATTCTTTTGTTGGTCGCGACTATTCGTTAATATTCAGAATTTTCTACTCCTTGATAAAAAATAAATATCAAAGCTCAGTGATTAAATTCGAAACTTTGATACAGAACACGCAATGTAATATCAACAAATACTGTCTTATTCAATTCACTGATTTGTGGTTCCGCACATAACATATTTTACTTGCCGCACAAGAAGGCAGAGACGATCAGACGAAAACGGATACTGAAATATACCCCTTTTGGATTCTTCCTGAGACTTGTAAGCCGTGTAACTCTAAAACTACAACATTTCCACCGTCCCGCACCTGTTGGGCTTTAGGGGAATTAGTTTTTTGCTGGCATCCGGAAGAGCTATGTGATTATAGATAACATCTCCGAGAAAACGTTGCACCATAAAACGGAATAGATCCGAAAATAGCATACACGGGTCGTAAGTCGATTTAGCAACAATCACCTCCGTGTCTACAGTAATCAAATAAAGGTATAGCATTGTCCAAATTTATTTTTTCTTAATCAATCATCTGTATTATATTTCTCTTTGTTTGTCTGCCGGTTTGACTTTTTTCAGAAACTATTGTCCGATCTGGTTAACATTTTGTATGGATTTTTGTTATGGGAAATTTTAATGTAAGTGTTTGATATCCGTTAAATGCACAGTAAGAGATCATAAGGGTTTATATGGATTAATATTTAAGTTGCCCTTTTTCTCGCAAATAACTAGGTTGATCTAGCTGTAGTTTTGTGTGGACATTTGTTATCATAATCTATTGAGAGAAAAGATATGTTGCCTTCCTTTGATGGATAATTAGGGATTATAAGAATTAATATGTAATAGAAATGTAAATGTTTAATTTAAAAAAAAAACGATCACAGATTTAACTATATTGAACCATTAATTTTGCATTAAGTACTCTTTTTATGCCAACGGGAAATAACTTTGGCACATTTGTAACAGTTGTAAACGTGCACTCGGTTTTATATTTTTATATGTGATTTTCGTTATCTAATTATTTCATTCATCCGTTAATTTTCATTATTTTATATTTTATTACCTCTCTTCTAAAGTTAATCACATATAATATATTAAGGCGCTACAATTTTATTTTTATCTCATTAAAGGTATTGTTTGTGGTTGCGTTTTAAACTTTTCTTTTTTGTAAAATTGAACTGTGAAGAAAGCAGAAATTTTAATGGAGCAATACCAAGCGGCAGTAAATCATTTAAAGTAGAACTGTATGCTTTTCCAAATAGTTTTAGTAAAATTACGCCATCACACAGAAATCTTTTTTTTAGTAATATTTATGACAAGAAACAGGTCGCCTGGAAATACCTGTGAATGGAAAGGTTAGAAGACCATGAATATCAATGCTTGACCAAATCAGACGAACAGACGCCGAATGGAATGCGAATCTGAAATATTACCATAATTTCCTGAGATTTATTTACGATTCTCGTTCTTCCGCCATTTCTACCTCAGACTTAAATCATTGGCGATGATAGTCACTTGGGTGACCTCTTTTAAGAGTATACTCGCCTTATGCTATTTGTATGCATGAGGTCAGCCACGATGTTCCGTGGGTTTCCGCTTACTCAACTCAACAAATATCTTCCGAGAGAATAAAGAAAGCAAACTGAATAAGAACTGACATTGCTGTTACAACATATGTTATAACCTTTGAATAATGCGGACCCAAATTAACATTAGTCATTTTACTGATATTTCCAGGTAAGTAACAATGCGTCATCCCTGTTTTATTTCTTTATTAAATTAAGTTATTGCTAATTAAGTATGTAACAGATAATCCCTATTTTATAAAACGGAACTTTGTTTATGTGTATCTGTAGGTGAGGTGGTTTCCTATGTTGTTCGAAACAGGTCGTTTTATTTTAAATTTCATACAAATATACTTCATGTTTCTTGGAGTGTTCAGAGATAGGTTTTGTGTCAGAATTCTATTTGAAAAGTTTCTAAATTCGATAATCGAAAAAAAATCACATCAAAGAAGAAACAGTAAAAAGTTGACCAAAGTTAATACCTTTATACAGCCTAACAGCACAAGTGAATTTGCGAAGTTTCATCAGCGCACAAGAAAAGGAACCGGCGTATAAAATCAACATCAGATTCTTTTAGAAGATTGGTTGGTTGTTTTTATTTTACGGCATATCAGCCCTTTTCAGGTTACTTAATGCCGAATCCAAAGATTTTGAAGCAATTTTTTTAATAGAATATATTGTTGTTTTCAATTCGGTTTCTATTTAACCCATAGTCGGGATCCTAACAGGTACTACCACTCCGGGTCAGAGTGGACCTGGAAGCAATGGCAATTAAATATTTTATGAGATATGGGCGCGTACAAAATGAATTTTTCTGTTAAGAGCACAATTGAAACATGTACTTACTTTTTGAATTTTAAACTTTATTCAACCATTATATATATATATATATATATATATATATATAAATATATATATATATATATATATATATATATATATATATAATCATTAGTAGGTTCTTTACAGTGCAAGGTAGATGCATATAAGCATATGAAGCTTCCTCCCAGTGAACCGCGGGGGATGCCAGACAAGAGCAGGCGATTAATCAATTAGATTAAAGATGGCCGATTTCGAGGACGATAGATGTATTAAAAATGTGAAACATTCGTTGATCTTCATTCGAAACCAGGCAACGTCTTCTGCTAATGTTTTATTAAAATATGTAAGCAGTAAGATAAATAAACTATATTAATTTAAAATGATTGTGACGGTATTGTTGAGGTGGGGTCCTTACAGATTCTGGCAATGGACTATTCCTGACGTCAATTCCGGTAACCAGGTTCTGCTAACGAGCTGTCATGACCTGAGAATCAGTGTGAGTGGGTTTTAACAAAACTTGGTATTTCCAGTTTCTATATTTTCTGTGAACATATATTTTATTTCACTATTTCCAAGCTTTTTAGTTCTTCTTTCAACATTAAACCACAACAAATATATACAAGTAGTAGTATAAAGAGTTTTAAGGATGTCTTAAATAAAGTTTATTAATATTATTAATGAAAACATTTATCTGAAATTCCTTGTAAATTGTTTATAACTCAGCAAATTTTGATTAATCTTAGGATTTTTTTTAATAAGTATAAATTTATACATATATTGCATTTTTTCACTTATACTTTTAGACATTCCTTTACTTTCGGATTATTTGGATTCATTGGACTACTGTTCTATTCTTGAGTGTTATTTTCATACCGTTTCGGGCGATGTAACTCCCGACCTTCTTCAGATTATCTTGTTGAATACGCGAATGTTTCTGTCAAACTCGGAAATTTCGACGGAATTTCGAGCGGAGCTCTTTATTAACAATATGGGGGTAGCATGCTATTGTTCCCCCCAGAAATGACTGGATAGAGGTCCTAAGTGATTCGAAATTGTACTTCCCGGTGGCCCACACTGAGGATTGAACCTTCAACCTTCAAGAGAATATCCCTTTTTACAATTGATTTTTCCAAGTACTCTAACCGCTGCGCCACGGGTCCTTGAAGAGGGTCCAAATTTCCTTGTAGGACAGAAACATTCTTGAGTTCGACAAAATACACTTGAAGAAGGTCGGAAGTTACATCGACTGAAACGTTGTGAAAATCACACTCAAGATGAGACAAGTAGTCCGATGAAACCAAATAATGCGTATAACCAATTCTCATCTCAAAAATTCAGAAACGTCATACCTTTACTTTATTTAGATTAAACACGTGCAAATTTGCTTTATTATTCAGACTATCGATGCTATTCGCACGGTTAATTACTTTGGAAAAGACAAACACTAAACTAATCTCCTCCAATATATTCTAACATCCCATGATCTATCCTTAGACTAGTGGACGCTTTACAAAAGTATAACATTTTACGAGGTTTGTTCCAAAGGAAAGAATTACACTTTTTTAATACAAAAACTAAAATGTTGATCATCCATCAAAACAGGAATAGTACCATTATAACGACCAACCTTTTGTATTCCAGATTTTTTTTTGCCCATAGTCCGACCATTTTCAAATATTTTGGTATGGATAAACAAGGTCTCGGTCGTAAAGCCTCGTGGCGTGTTTTGCCACTTACATCCCTGTCACCACTCTGAAATCGACGAACCCATCTCTTAAACGTCTTGACATCAACGGCGCCAGTGAATGTTTATTGGTTCGATATATTTTTTATTTGCATGAAAATGTCTGCTTTTGACGCACGTCCATAACGGGTTGCTTTGTGAGAATCTTGCATTATCAATATCTGCGACAGAGAGATGAAATTTTCTGGTGATTAATCATCATCATGCATCAGTTAAGCTATTATAATAATGCAATTTCCAATATCATTGAGACGGAATAAAAATAGGAGGCATTGCGTTTTGAATGTCCCCTGTATCTTTGTTGTACACAGCTTAGTATGATTAGTGGTGATAGTCGGAGGAAAGGGAATAGCAGGAGGAGGAGATTTAGATTTTCGTTTACTTTTGTTTTTTATGTCGGTATCACCACTTATCAAGGCCAAGAGGCCACACGAGGATAAGAGTTAAAGAGTGCACAGTAGAAATTGGATAATGTAGTAATCGTTAGTAACGGAAATTCGGTAAATTTGTTAACCTATATGGAACGGCTCATCAAAAACTTGTTTACGTTAGACTTAAAGACAACCATATTGTAATCACCTGCAAAGTAGGAAAACGGAAGACAATTCCATAGGCGTTCAGTTCTAATAAAGAAGCTTTGCTCATAGAATCTACGTTTTGGTTCAGGCACAGATAAAGAGTGGGGGAAATTAGTGATAGTGTTTTCTGCTTGACGGGTGTTTCTTGTGAAAGTTTGGCGAGGGGGACCATAGATTGGAGCTCAGCCGAACACTTGCCATGAAAATTACGATAAAGCAGAGGCAAACACGCAACATCTTCTCTGTGAGAAATAGATTGCAGAGAAGAGAAAAGGGTATCTCCTACGAGGCTACGAAGTCTATTTTCAACTTCTAGCAGTTCCTGCACAAATGTGGCAACAGTACTACATCCTATATAGATAGAGAATTGCATCAGCAGTGATATATCTAATTGATCGATAGAAGGACCCCACCATTTTTCCAGCGGCATTGACAACGGATGTAATATATATGTTCCATTTAAGATCAGTAAATGTCAAGCCCAGAAGCTTGTCGAAACGTGAGGCCTCCCCAAGAGGAGAGCCATTCATTTCTATTGATGCCAGATGGGGATCAGAGCGTTGATGATGTAAAGATAAAAGATTGGTTTTAGATGCATTAAAAGTAACAAGCCATCTATTTCCCCATATAACCACTTGCTCAGGATCAGAGGAGAGAGAATCAAAGAGAACTTGGTCGTTTACGGTTTTAGATGTGCTACCATAGATAGTACTGTCATCAGCGTAAATGTCTACGAATGATGTATGGATGTGATTTGGAAGATAATTAATGTAGATCAGGAAGAGAGTTGGGTCCAGGATGGACCCCTGAGAGATCCCAGCATTAATACTGAGAGCTTCTTATTTCTGCCCATCAACCCCTACTCTTATGAACATATCAGAGAGAAATGATTTAATAATTGAGAAGCTATTTCCAGCTATACCGTAGCTGGAGATCTTGTGAAGTAAACCTTTATGCCATATTCTATCAAAGGCCTTTGATATGTCAAGAGCAATTGCCCTAGAAAGGTAGCATCCGTCGAGAGATTTGCTAATCCTATGAGATGTAAGATCTAGCAGAATGGAAACCATATTGCGTGTCACTAAGAAGGTTGTTTTTGCTGAGATGGTTGATTACTTCTCTATTTAACACAAATTCCAGAAACTTACTCATGACGCACAGGAGATTTATTGGCCTGTACTTAGAGGTAGATGGGCGATCACCTGAATTCTTAAATACGGGGCATACTAATGAGATTTTCCAGGGTGATGGGAAGCAATTCTCCTTAACACAACGTTTAACAGTTTTGTAAGGATGGGCGCTAGTTCTGGTTAAAGTCTTTTGAGTACTATAATTGAAATACCGTCAAGGCCGGTTTTTGATTAGCTTGGCAACATCACGTACAAATATTTGTATATCACAAACCGTGTTTTCTGATACAGGAGGAAATATTGGAGGTTGGCGGCCTTGGTCGCAACGTGTAGAATTAGCTGCAAAGTTCTTGGCAAAGAGTTTGTCTTTGTCTGATGCTGACGAGATTACCTCAGACCCATTGATGATAGTTGGGATAGAGCATACGCTTCTGTTCAGGATTCTTTTTTCTATTTGCCAAAACTGGTGAGAACCAAGCCGTTGCTCAGCTACTTTAGACTTGACAGACTGAGTATACAACTCTCTTGCGTTCTTTTTACAGTGGTTGATGGCAGTCCTGAAAGCGGTTTTAGTCTCAGTACATCTATTTCGTTGGAAGCAATGGAAAAAGTGATTTCTATGCGCAATGGCAGCAGCACATTCTGGAGAGAACCACGGCTGGCTGTTAGGTTTATTCTGGAATGTTTTCGAGGGTATGAAACGGTCTATACCTACAATTAACCATTCCGTCAGGTCTGATACTATAGAGGACACATCCTTTTTAAACATGGAATGCAGAAGTAGATCTGATATAAATGTACGGAAGTTATCCCAGTAAGCCATAGAGTATCGATATACTGTACGATGGAAAGGTACATCTGAGGACTTATTACATTTAATTTTTATCTTAACTGATGCAACAGAGTGGTCGAAAGATCCAAGTGGAAGCAGAACGAGAGTTGAACACAGTTTAGGGCAAGTTACAAGAAAAAGGTCTAGGATACTTGCATACTGGCTGTCAATATCGGGCACACGAGTGGGCTCGTGAACAATCTGAGTGAGGTCATAAGCAATGGAGAAATCCTGACAGAACCCTCCCTCATCATCGATCTTGTTTGAGTGAGTTTACCATTCCACATTGTGAACATTAAAGTCTCCACAGACATTAATATAAGCTGAAGGATAAGCAGATAGGACGTGGTCAATTTTCTCAGATATGCTTTTTAAGATAGTAACTCCGCTGTTTGGGGGGGGGATAGAAACCAAATATAAATGCAGTAGTTTGAGCAAGTGCAACCCAGAAGCACATATAGGGTAAGTTAGGATCTTTTGGAGATGTCTCTACCACATGGAAAGCCATCTTGTATATAGGCACATATTCCATGCCTATGGCGATCTTGGGGGTCAGATTTCGAAGTTTAATTAGAGTATCCTTTAATTACGAATTCATCTAGGGAAGTTAATAATACCAGTTTTGTTTAGAAATAATATGTCTGGTTTAAACTCCTGTAATTGGGTTTAAACCTCTGGAAGGTAAGAACGTGGACCCCTGATGTTAGAGAAGGAGACATGGAAGGGGGGTCTACGTTAGAAGTTGGAGATCCGGGTTTAATCGTGTATTTTTTATTGAAACTTTTCATGATGGGGCCTGGGGATTTGTTGACTAGGTCGACAGACGTGCTTGAAGCAGGGCAGAGAGGGAAAATAAGAGACAAATAGGAATGAGGAAATTTTATTGTAGCACATGAAAAGGTAAAGCCGTAACAATAATTTTTTAAATAATGTTTTACCTTAGCATTTCACTGATCTTAAATGAAAGATTTACTGCAATTTTTAGAATATGTCTGGAGCCAATAGGCAACAAATATTTCTGACAGTATTGTGTAAGATATACATTTTTAAGCATAATGCATTAGCAAATTTTACACAATTGAAAATTTCTAAAAATAAATAAAAGTAGAAATCCATATTATATAAGTTGTCAACTTTTAATATGAACTACAAAACAAATTCATGAACAATTAAATATAAAGTTTCTTATTTTTTCCGTTGTATTGTTCGCACATGTCTGTAAAACGTCGTCATGCAAATAGTTTTTTTTTCTTCTCTGTCGTAGTTCTAATAAAATAAGTGAATAGAAATCTTTAGCTACGAAAGAATAAAAAATGTAAGTTTCCTACTTGGTTTTGAAATGAAAAAAACAAATTGAATCAGAACGAAGGGAAGAAAATTCTTCTTTTTTTAAACTTTTCATTGCACGACAGTGCATACACGCGTATGAATGATACGTTCTTTAGTTTTGTATGCAAAGTAAAATTGCAGACTCTAAAGAACACAAAATCTATGCAGAGCGTTCGAAAAGTTTTGTCGGTTTGTAGAAAAGGGCGATTTAAACAATTGTAATTTATTTTATGCATATTTTATTATTTAAATATACAATAATTAATTTATCGTTTTGTTTTATCAGACTATTAAATTATCGTTTATATCTTTATGCAATATCCGCTCCTCTATATACTGAATCAAAATCGATCTTCTTTAGTCAACAGAAGAGGAGATATCTTTCGTCATGATAATGCTTCTCTCACAGCACTACCGATCAAATACCTCGTGGATGAATTTGATAGGGAAATCTTGCTCACTCCTGCATATTGTGTTGACCTAGCTACTTCGGATTATTACTTGTTTCGAAAATTACAGAATTGTTTAGATGGACTTTACGCACAAGAGGCCGGACAACACGAGTCATATTTCACAACCAAATTTTACAAGCGAAGCGTTTATAAGCTTCTTGGCAGCTAGAATCAAGCTATAGAGGGAAATATCGTTATATTTATGGATAAAGACTTTTAAAAACACAGTTTGTCATTTTCAAGATTAAATCTTGAATCGTCAAAACATATTTAATGTGTAAAAGTATACTTATCTATAATTTCCAGCCTCCTTACGACAGCAAAGCTAGACATAAAACCATGTTATTTACATGGAGGATATTAACTCCTAAAAAGGATAATTCTTAATGGGATAAAAATGAAAATTGCTCTGGTCAAAAAATATATTTTCTCTTTTGACCGATGAGAGAACATATACAACACTTTTATGTTAAGTCCTGTACACGTGTTATCTTTTTGTGTGTATTATTTCAATAACGTACACGTTTTTCGTTGTTTACATTATATGCAATACGTAAAGGCTATACAAAGGAAATGACCAATTATACGTAGTAAACGATGAGTAAAATTGTGTCAATAACAATATAAAAGCATCTCCACTGATAAACCAGTAAAAGGAGTGTCTGAGCGAATATGCTGTATCTATAAATTGTACTTATATTTATTTTGGGTCAGAAGGTGATACACCTCATGGGGAAAGTATATGACAAAGGTGTTTTTTTATCCTTCACATATATGTAAAAGTGGAATGACTCGATCAGGAAAAATAAAGGTATAGAAAAAGATTTTTAGAGTTTGTAAAACGTGCTTGTACCGGGAAAAAACGGAATAACATTATAAGTCGTACAAGAAACAAAAGTTTCGTTTTCAATGTTCGACGCATAGACAGAAGGTAATTATAAACTTTGGGATCGATTCGACCAAGGAATAAAAATCTAAGACGATATTACTGTGGTTTAATATGTGAATATATAAAATGACGTGCCATCTTAAGAACAAAATGAATATCCTGCCCCCCTAAAAAATATTTCTTTCTTTTATAAGAATAATTGTCTACCGAAACACATTTTTATTCGGTAAATATTTTATTGTTTGATCATGTTTATGGACAAATTTTTCATGCGGTTAGCAGAACATTGTTAAAGCTCGAACTAGGAAAAAATAAAGAACTGCCCACGAATTTAATATTTTTTTTAATTTAACGTCGTAATTTAATTTTAAATGATTTAAAATGTTTTAAAAGATGGTACGTGCGACACCACGGAGAATCGCAACCTAAAACATATAACTTAACTTTTACTTTTTCCTTTGTACGTTAATACCTTATCTAAAGACATGCTTGCTGCAAGGATACAATTTAAAACATGAACCAATAGCTATTACGTTACTCATGCATATTCGTAATGCCGTCGTCGACCTTCAACTGCCAAATAACATTGTTTTAATTTTCATATATTTGCACCTATTTTCCCGGCTAAAACCCAAATATAAAGTTTCGCTTTGGTTAGAATACCCTATAGATTAAGTTTCATGTCTGTAGACCAAAAACTGACGGAAGAGTTTGGTAGGCAAAATTTGTTAAACAAATATATATATATATATATATATATATATATATATATATATATATATATATATATAAGAGGTCTGTGTTTACTATAAACTTTTATACACAAACATTATGCAAGTATAACTCGTGTAACATATCTGCATGGATATAATTCCCGTAATAGTTAACTAAAGATGACAATCCCATAAGAATACCGAAAAATTAATAAAGAATAAATTAAAATGAATGTTTAGAAGAATATACAAATTAGCTAGATTTTGGCAGTTGAATGCAATTCCATTATCTATATATAACAAAGTTATATTTTCTTTTTACATAAATAGAATATGGGATTTTAATATGAATTACAATTAACAAAAATCCCAAATTTATAGGAGTATAGATAGATCAACGTTTGGCGTTTAATTGTGTTGACGCCATAGTTTCAGTTGGAAACTTCCCTTATCAGTAAGCAAGTGGTTTCCTTTTATCAAAGTTTAGAGAATCACGGACCTGTCATAAATTTAGTGAGTACAACGTTTTGATGTGAAAATCAACATCACTTTTTTTTTTTTTTTATTACATTTTCACCCCAAACAAGGCAAATTGCCACTTTGGTGTAGGGGGCTACTGTCAGGGGCAACTTACTACATATTTAGAAAACGAAAGAGAAAGTTTAATGAAAAACAGTTAATTTAAACTAAGTGAATATGTATTGTTCAATTCCTTACAAGTATTTATGTCTTTCTTGCATTTCAATTCCATGGCATGTCAGAATGTAGTAAACAGATGGATGTACATCCAAGTGCGTTCAACATTAAAGGAAACTATATAAATCTATTCAACATAAGAATGAAACATATGTAAATGTCAATTCTGTCCTGTTCCTTCCTCGTTTCGTTTTTATGCTATTTTAAATGCACCATATTCAAACAATACAATCTGTTATATTGCTACTAAAAATGACAAGCAATTTACAGCAAATAATGGAGTCAAATAAAAAGAAAATGAAAACAAAATGAAAATGTTTTATCGTGAAATACATAATGTATGTATGTATTGTATATTATCATGTTCTATTAGGTTGAAAAGAAGCTTCGTGCAGAATTTTTAATTTTGTTTGAAAATGATGTACATTACAATGAGTTTTCCTTATAATACCTTTACTTTATATAGCACTAGCGATAGGTACCCGGCGTTGCCCGGGTGTTTGGAGGTGTGGGAGGAGGGGTAAAAAAAGTAAATATGAGGATCGAACCCAAACTGTTGAGGCAAAGTTTTAAATTAAAGTGTGGAAAAAAAAGTGCGACGTTAACCATTGCCCCACCGCGAGATTCTAACGGAAACACGTTTGAATTTATTTAATTACTTGTATTTAGCAGGTGCCCGTTTTAATGATTTAATGAGGTCAAGTTTGACTGCGGGATAGTATTCATTTACTACTGAACGCTCCCCCCAAGATGTTATAGGAAAAAGACTAACCCACATGCGGCGAGCGACAAATATTGAATATTTATCTTCCCGAAATCGAGAAAATTAAATAGACAGGCGAGCTTCGTTGTTAACTGTGCGATATTACGATGTATATGTGATATAAAAAGTTTTTAAAAGTTGTGAAGCGAGCGACCGCTTCTCTGAAAAAAGCCTTTCGTTGACATACAGAAAAAGCTAACATACATACATACATACATACATACATACATACATACATACATTTTCGCTTTTATATATATATAGCATTATAAAGGGTGTTTTTCATTCCATCTAATAGTTTAAATTACAATCGTTTTAAAACAATTATGTGTTTATTTGAGAACGTTTAATACAAGGTGGAAAAAAAGTAAATTCGCACAATTTTCTTGGTTCAATTCAAGCTAGGCCGAAAAGCTGCTGAAACAACTCACGATATCAACAAAGCATTTGCCCAGGAACCGCTATTGAATGTTATATAGCGGTTGGCTAGGGCCAACCGATACATAAAGGTTAAAATAAAATCCCTTTTTATTAACTTGAAAGGTGGACTTCGAATGTCGATAGTCCACTAGTATGAATTAAAGAAAATAAAGAATTCGCAGTGTAAATAGAAACAGTCGGACGATCGTAATTGTTGACAAAACGAGAAATCAGGTTACTGGAATTCGCATATTTTGCACGGCATTCTACGGCGAACAAAAACAATGAATGGAATTTTCTGAGAAATATAACAATTAGTAAACAGGTGGATTATAATCACGTGCAGAAATAATCGCTCGACTAAATAAATAAAACAGAAGCGTGTTAAGGACTCACGTGGAAACCGAGACCTAAATTCCTAGGTCCTTGGAATTGTCTGTTGGTTATATGTAAATTAGCTCTAGGACGCGTGACGTCAGAAAGTTGAGCTGAATGCCATATAAGGAACAGACGCGCGACAGAGAGAGACAGAGAGACAGAGAGACAGAGAGGAGAGAAAAAGGCAACAGAACGTCGCTGAAGACTGTATCGTCGAAACGTCATTCTCCTCAGATCACTGTGAGAACGCTGTTACTATCGCTGTGAATTTCAAAACCACCAAAAGAAAAAGCCGAACCGTTAAAGTGTAAATATGCATGATATTATAAAATATAATTTTATACAAAAACAAAGCAATTGTGACTTACGTCTTTAATATATGTTTTAAGTTACGGCTGATCGTTCTAAGTTGTCAACCGATTTGTTTTCAGGTTCAACACTGTTATGACATTTTTTGACATTTGACGAGAGGCAAGATCGAAAAAAAGTCCCAGTCTAAGGTGAGATAACTCACTAGTCTTAACTCGTTGTCATGACAACCGTTTAGTAAACAGGTGAAACCACGGACGATCGACGTAATTAAAATCGCTGTGTGCCACAACCAGGGAGTCCTACGAACTACTACGATTCCCAACCTGGGTGCAACACCACAATACAACATTGAACGCACAGAACTGTGATGGTTTCAGAAATTTCGTGGCGGTCCTATCCATTATAATTTTTTGAATGCAGGCGAAACTTACTGTGTCATTAGCACTACTGTTAATTCCACGATTATACTCGATCATTTATAAGCATTCATCTATATAATTACCTGGATTAATCAATGTCTATACTTCTATTTAGATTTATTGTTTATATAAAAGTTAAGAATTTTTTGCTTTTTATTTACTTAAATGCTTTTAGCATGTACGAATAGACAATGGGAAGAAAAAAAGTTGCACTTTCTTTCAATTTTAAGAGTAATTCTAAAATATTAGCTAATGTGAATCAACACAGAGTGAGATGGTAAGAGAATTAAACAGAAAGCTGAAAGAGAGAGGGATAGAGAGTTTATTATAAACTAGCAGGGAGTCCCAGCGTTGCAATCGCTCTTGAGGAAGCTTCAACTGCCTCCATGCAGTAACTTAGTCAAAATATATATGTTATTCTACATTGCACTCCAGAGAATATACTATTTTTTTTATAAAATTATTTTATGTAAACTTCTTTCCTGATAACGAAAAAAAAACATTAAGTAATTTACCTGCAGGGGTTGAATCTACAAACCACGTCACACAAAAAAAAATTAAAAAAACACGCAAATGTTATAAATTCTTTGCAGTTAATAAAAAATTAAGAAAATTACGTGAGGAGTTTTAACCTACAGACCACGTTACGCAAAAAATAAATAAATAAAATAAAAAAACAAGCTATCATCTAACCACAGTAGAATTTCCACGGTCCCTTTTCCTATTATTTTTGCTAAGCTACGACATGGAAAAATAACTTTACTGCAGATGAATAAATAAACATAACGGTTTCCATTATCAATTATCGGTAATTATCGTGTGTATTCTGAGTGAAACTTTAACTAATATCTCTCCCAGACTTATACACTTAAGTTCTATTGTTTTAAAGAAAATCTGTTAAGCCGTTTCAGAGTCTGTAAGGAACGAACTCACAATTGTAGAGATTAAGTTTGGAACAATTAAAATCAGTTTTTTAATCGAAAATAATTCAATTCCAGAAATTTAGGTAGAGTTTCTCATGCATTTTATGTTGTTAATGTATATACGTAGAATAAAACTCATATTTATACGTACAAAAATACATTATACAAGGCATATACAAAAGTATATATTTTTTATATTTTTACTTTTACTTTTTAGAGATAACTTTATAACTTGCATTAATTAGATCCTCTGGGTCTTGGAGAGTTGCCTTACGTTACATGCGCATGAGATTTCTCCTTTAAATTTGCATTATAGCATTATTTTTAGTGACATGTACATACACACACTCATATGTGTGTGTATGTACACGTGTCCTTTTTATGTTATGTATGAATAAATATTTTTCTATATGTACACTATTGCAGTTATTGTGCGTTTTGTTTTTTGCACGTTATAGTATTGTAGTAAGTATTTCTTGTAATATTTATGCATGCACGTATTCAAATATCTTTTGACGGAGAGCCATTACCTAAATACGAATCTTCTTTGCCATGTATGCTACTCCTCAATATTTGAAAAGTATTGTGATTTAAAAGAACTAAAAACACATTTATCCGGACACGTTGTTATTGTTCTTGTTGTTGTTATTATTATTATTACTATTATTATTATTATTACTATTATTATTATTATTATTACTATTATTATTAGTAGTAGTAGTAGTACTCGTACTAGTTATTTTTTATTTTTTTAGAAACGCATGAAATGATATATATTTTTAAGACAATCGAGACATTTTTGTGCCAATTAAGACAGACAGAAACCGAAAATCGCTTCATTCTTTGGTTTTAAAATGTTTTCACCTGAGACTAATTTCCTGTCCAAATAATTATATATAAAGGGCAGTCGTCTGATAGTGGGTGTGTTTATATGTCCAGCTAAAAGTGAATAAAATATGAAAGCGGACCATCATGAGGTTAGTATTGATGGACATGTATAATATCTGTGCTTGTTTACATAGAGAGTCAGACAAAAAGATCTGGCAAAGAGAGCAAATAAAGTAAAGAAACAAAGAAGTGTTTTTATTTTCATAAAGTACATAAAATGGTATTGTTGCATTTGGTTTTAAAAATTAAATTAGTCACATGGGATCCGTTATTGTCCACACACTGTCGAAGGTGTTCACGAAAGTCGGTCGCTTGATTTTCGTTTCAATGCAGATCTAGTAGATCGGAACTTGGTAACACATAAAATCGTGTTTCGAGCCGGTACCGGATCATGTCTACCAAGATTGCAGTGCAAACGGAACGCTCGTTGTGTTGCAGTTACAGGTTCGTTTGTTTTGATGAACTTTTCGACAAGAAAAGTGTGATGCTCACCAGTTCAATTCATGTCAGCAACTGAAAAGAAACTAAAAACAATGCCATTATTAAAAACAAAAAAAAATGGAATTACAGTATAACTTCTATAATTTGAACATCCGCTTCGTTCAAATAAGAGGATGCTGTTCAAGTTTCGTGATAAAAAAATGTGCTGCAGTTCACTTTCATTTTCTAAGAATTAAGAAATAGTAAAATGAAATTCATTGCTATATGATACTTCAAGTATATATTAAGTTGAGTTTACGATATATTGCAAGTAAGAATTGTTAAATATTATTACCACGAACAAAACATTGAAAATAAATTAAATCTACTCTTACTTGTTAGGTATTTACTACCTAAGTTATCATCTATAGAAATCATACATTTACGTAAAATACAGTTTTTTTTTTATTTATTCATTGAATGAGTCTCATTGCAGTTTCTATTTTCATCGATTGTGCTCTCGGGCGCTGCCATTGTATTTCGTAAGCGATCACGAAAATCTGCAATCTCTTGGTTCTGTAGCTTTATGATTATATCTCTTCGGGGTAACATTGCTTGCAAAACATAGTTGTCAATAAAGTAAGGACTTTTTTCTAGAAACCGTCTCCATAGATTTTTCTGCATCATCCTATTATATTGCTTCATCAGAGTGTTCTTGGTTATTTATATTAGGGTCAAGAGAATGGGAGCTTTCTCTATATTCATCACCATTACTGTCTTCAGGATATTGATCAGTAGTTTCCTCATCTTGTTGCACCCATATTTCAACATCATTTGCATTAAGAGATTTAAGAACAACGTAGTTGATCGGTTACCGTTTGGTTTCAAGATTTTTTTCTAGACCAGATATATTCTCTGATTCTTTCAGTTGGGAAGCCTTTGGCTTTGGGCCTAATTTTTGTTAATGTGCTTGCTTTAAATATAGCAATCTGAAAAAGAATTACAGTTAGTGTAAATTAATTATCAATAGCTAATCTACATTAATTGCATAGTACCAATATTAACATTTCTGCGCAATATCTGACTAAACCATGTAAGCAGTTTTACTGCAATTCCGCATCAAATATGCTAATACAATTTCAATGACGAGACAGTGCAAGTTTGGAGAAAGTCCAGGTTTAGAAGAAATCCAAATGAGAGGAAGTCCAAATGAGAGGAAGCCCAACTTTAGAGGAAGTTCAAATTAAAGGAGTTTTATTGTATATGAAAACTAATTAGTATTATACGTATTTTTCGAAAATAAAATCTCTTTTTGTTTTTTTGTGTTTTGCTTTTTATTAAATATACAAATATGTCAGATCATAAGATATTAAAATGAAATCATTTTGCTTATAATATTGTTTGCCCATGTAACTTGTTAAACCTTGTGAGTGTTGTTTCTACTTATGTCTCTCTAAATAACTACATAGTTAGTTTTTATATAAAGAAAGATTTTAATAAAGAAATCAAATCTGTACAACAAACAATTCCTTGTTTTGTTTATTTTAAAACTATATCAGGAATTTGAGGGACAAGTTTTTTGTAGGTGATGTTAGAAATTAAGAAACAAGGCGCATAGGGAATGTCAAGATGAATAAAAAACGAAACGAAAAGAGAATGTTGGGAATAGAAAGCAAAAGAAAGTAAATAAAATCTGAAAAAAAGGGGGCTGAATCTATAAAGAAAAGCAAGCAATAAAAAGAGTTTCTCGTAGATAAAGCATTTTTATATAAAAAGAACGGAATAAAATTATAGACATATTTTATAAAACATTCTCCTTGAAGTAACAAATCTAAATCTTGGCAAATTATTGCTCTTACAACGGACATACGTAATTTGTCGCTTATTATAACCGTCTCGTTGCCATCTTTTTTCTATCGTTCGATGCAAGGCGACACATTCTAAGATTAACCAACCCAATGATGGCAATTATAGGCTATTTCTCTCTCCCTCCCAAACAATTACCACGTTACAGCGTTGAACGAATTTTCCCTTTAATAACGCAATTGCCAAGCATTTAACAACGGGGTGATTACATTAAACACAGATTTCCAATTTGCAAACAGCTCTCCTCAAGTGCTTATCTAACACAGACACTTCAGTTTCTGGACGACTGCCAGTCGTGGTTGAGTACCGACATGTTGCATAATAACAATTTCCCAAGCGGCAGGAAAACGGGGGTATTTAAAATAAAAGGAAGGTTTAGAAAATAATTACGGTTAAAAAGAAGTTGGAATAAAAAAGTATCAAATATTTTTCAAAAGAATTTTCAGTGAGCCTAGAACTGTATGCTGGAAGCAAGAGAAAAAGCGTAAGATGATTGTATTGTTTGGAATAAATTATAGAAAATACAAGAATAAGTGCTCTTGAAATTCGTCAATTCCATTGCTCTAATTTCAATGTAAATGCTTTTCCAATATTAACACAACGGTGAAACGAAAACACTTTTGTTTTCAAAAGTGATAGTTCGACGCAAAACTATCAAACTGAGATGCCGTATAAAACAATCTCAAAGAAGGCATATTTCCACTACAGCTTAATGGGTTACTATTATAAGAGTGATATTTATATGGAGTATTCTAGGTGGACAGTTGAGCAGCAAGATATTTTTTCACATTGCGTGTAAATTTTATATATGTTGGTACGGCCGGGAAAAAAGAAGGAAGGGAATTCACTAGGCTAATTGGTCGAGGAAAATAGGTATTAGAGGACAACATCTCTTGGAATCTTGCAACCTCTGACAGGAAAACATTAACACACACAAACACACACACATATATATATAGCAGATGAGGCATAACATGTATGCAAATGACCAAGCTATGGCGCGAGGTGACACCAGAGCCAAGTAAGAGGAAGAAGAAAAAATAAAGAGAAAAAAGCATAAGAGCGTGGCTTTAATCACGTGCCGGTGCAAGGGAAACTTTAAACCATATCACAGCATGAGAGGACTTTTAAATGTGTGTCGATGTGACAGTCACTTTTAAAGCAACATGCAATCAAGACTTTTAATAAAATTCTTGGACAACCGTGTTACGTGGAGTCAGCTACAGACATTAAAGGTAGTTGTACCTATTTACTATGCCTCCCCACGGGACAGAGTTAGACACCAGGGTCGTTTTTTAACGTGGAGAAAAGGTACAAAAATAAAAATTGTCTCAGTAGTGAAGGATTTCTCCTCCACCGAAAGAGAACAAGAAATAGAAGTGCAGCATCTGAAGAACAGATACTACACTTTGATCTTGACCAAAAGTCCAGGAAAACTGTTAATTGACTCAGAGAGGGAAAAGCAAGGAAACAAACATATTGTCGCTGGCTTGGAAAATACGTGTCAGTGATTTGGGAATGGAAAGACCGTTAATAAATGCCTTTACTTTCGACTGAAAGAACATTCGAATCACGTCTCTTCTCTTTTTGTTTCTTTTTAAGGATTTACATTTGGAACCATTAGATGCGCTGTTCCATGTAACACCTCTAAAGAAAGGTGTTGTAATCCCTTAGTTGCAACTCACAGATCAATTTTGACCTGAATGATACTGCCTGTAAGACAACAAGATTAATGTACCCCGAAAACATTCAATTCAATCCATCACCCTGAAATGTTTCTGTTCCAGACACTTAAACATTGTTTTTTGGAACCCGATTAATAATTAATGAAATATACACGTATAGATAAATAAATATATATATATATGTCTGTGTATTTATTATTATTATTATTATTATTATTATTATTATTATTATTATTATTATTATTATTATTTTATTATTTTAATATTTTATTATTTCCAGGTAAACTATGACACACAAAGGTAAAACATTTTTCAATCTTAAGGATTAAAAACCAATGAAAAGACTATTTTAAAATTAAGCAATGTAGGAGCAATGCTGTCAGCCAAAATGTTTAGGAGAAAACGTTTCCACTCGATGTCTTTTAGGAGACCTGTGTAATTTTGAAAAAGAGACGACAAAGAATTTGACGTTGGAGAAGTAATTTATTTAGTTTATAAAACGCAATTTCAATTCTTTGAATAGAAAGGAATTCACAGCCGTCTTTATTGAAAGTGAAACTTTTGACTCTATTTATTCAAGCCGTACCTGACGTTTCATTTTGTTAGAATAATTGTAGCAACTGAATTGAACTCATATCTGACATTCTTCCCTACATCACTTGATAAGCAACAAATTATTTCGCTATTCTATTAGGTTCAATTTGATCCCAAAAGTATTGCCCAACAATCATTGAGAATTAACAATAGAGCTGTAGAATTAGTTACGGTCATCGCTTCAAAAGGTAGATTACTCTAAAACAATATTTAACCGCAACAAGAACACGATTTCTCGTCAGTTATGTTTCTTTAAAATGAGTCAATGTGATTTATTTTATTAGTGATCATGTGGAAAGCTCTTCAATGAAGACTGACTTTAGGCTGACATTGTTCTCTGGAGAGGAGAATAAATATAGATTTCTCGACACACATTGACAGTTTAACAACTTTACTGAAATATTACAACAAGATTACCTCGGAAATATGGGTTATAACGGTGGCACTAATTTTACCGAAAAATGGGAATGTTGCAGTATAGTCATGGAATTTCAATTCAAGTCGATTTTAAAAAGAACCCAAAGTTTTAGTGGGTTAGTTTAAATATGCACAAAAACAAACAATTGGATAAATACTAGCTGAGGAATAAACAAAACGTCAGGGCAGACTGTTATTGGGTAGCAAGAATGTTCTCCGAACTTGTCAACATACGTTGGGCTCCCTAAACTGTAGGGTAAAATCCAATGATGACAGAAAACACTGATCCTCAATCTAAATAAGCGATAAAAATCCCTTTAGTTTTTTTTCTAGTCTTAAATTGTAAACCATCATATGACAGGTAGATTTTCGCAATTTTAAGAAAAATAAATTCGCTCCAGTGCTTCCCTGTAGTTATATATCATCTATACAATGCGTTGGATATATTCACCCAGATTGCTATGGAAGATGTAGCTTTTGGGGAATAGGAATCGAATGACGGTAACTCAATTAAAATCTAATGAAACTTAAGTTTGCTTAATTATATTATCTGGAAGAATGTCTTCTATTGTTTAATATCTATTTTCACACGTCGTGTCAACGTGCTCAATGTGGTTTTCTGTTGTTTGGTTTATGTGCGGCTAATCTTCTGAATAAAATAATATAATGTGCTTAATATCATTCTGAACGCGTCTTGCAACAGGTATGCCAATCTGTAATCTTTATATTCTGCACGTGTTCTTTGATACTAACCAGGTCAAAGGTAGCTAAATTAGTGCCGACTATAAACTATATGTATGCACTCATTGTCGTAGTCTTCTTCAGTCACTCCTTTCCCACAGTTTTCTCTTCGTATCTTCTATTACTATTGGTATCTTTACGGCATTACCTAGTTCATTTGTTTTATTCTACAACCCAGTCACTCTTAGTGTATTAGTATTAGTATTAGTATGGAAGCAGAATAACTCACGAAATTCCATTTACAAATTAAAAATAATGATTTTTAATAACAAAAACACTTACTGAACTCTACAACTAACCCCAGGGGTTAGTGTTTATTTTCGTTCGGATGGGCTGTATTTCTCAGTTTCTTTCTCTGGCTCTCTCCGCATCTCTCTCTTTTTTTTTAACTCTCTCCTCTTTCTCTTTCTGGAATCGGTAAATCAAACACAACCGAAAGCAAAGAAAAATAAGAATTATTCTGGAATTTATAATTGTCGATAAATTTTTTTGATTTAAACTCTTCAGACTACTTCTCTCATCTTGTGTATGCTAAACATGAGAGCAGTAGCCTGAAGGATTCAAATAATATGAATAATCAATCGTTATCACAGAAATACAAATTCGTAAGTGTACTTTACTATACCGAATTCTATTCAGATACTTTGCTGAAGATCCTGGTTGTTTATTAGCATCTCTAGTCTCTGTTTGTTTCTTGCAAAAAGACTAAGGTCGTCCATATACATTATATTGTTTATTGCTTTATCTTTATTAGTAAACTTGTATGCAGATTGGCATATCTGTAGTATATTGTAAACAGGCATTATAGCGATGATGAACAATCATGGTGAAAATGAATCTCCTTGGAAGATACTTATACGTATTTTTAGCTCAGTTATGTATTTTCCTTCAGTTGTAAATCAATGTCCTTATAATCTCATTATTCATAAATCAAATTGATAATCTTGTCTTGTACTTTGTATATCTTCAAGCATACTATTATATATACTTGAGACATCTGTGGCATGCTTTCTTGTAGTCAATTCATTCTATGATTCATACGTTTTTTCAGGATAATTTGGTCTATTTATGGTACGATATACCGTCAATAGTTTTCCAGACTTTTTATGTACAGGCATTTAAAATTGTGGTAGACCTTTGAAAATTCAGTATGGTATTGATATCCATCTTATGAAGAAATCGCAACAATCAATCCACTAAAAGGAATTAAAATGTGACACAACGTGGTGAGAATCCGAAATTTGGAAGATGGCGTAATAGTAATATATAAAGGTAACTGCAGCTTCTCTTCCAAATTTCGGTCTCTCACCATGCGATTTCTTTGGATGAGTTAAGGGCATAATAGATTCACTAATTGATATAATAATTAAGTGATTGAGTCAAGAATTGAACAAATCAATTTATGTAAAGAAATAAAATACAAAATTATAAAAATCATGTATTTTGGAATATAAAGTTTTTGTCATTTATTATATATATATATATATGTATATATATATATATATATGGTGCTGGCAAAAGGAAAGTCCGCACTTGTAATTTTTCAATTATTGCAAATTTAATCTAAATTTAATGCAACTGTTTAAACAACCTATATCTCATTTAATTCGTCTTTTATTCCTCTATAATTTTACCTGTTCATATTTTACATTTAACTGAAATATTCTAGTGTTTACAATTAAAAAATATACTAGTGTTTACTATTTAAAAAAATAACTTCAAATTGAGAACGCAAAAAGAAAGTCCGCAGCATCAAATTCGCTTAAAACCAGCTTAAATTATTGCCCCTAAATTAGTTTAAATTATCCAACCACAGGTAGCAGCATCTCTAATCGTAATTGTTGTTGTTACGGGTTATATATATGCCACGACTTTCTCTTAGTGGTCGTCAGGAACTTCTTAATTTCCACCTTTCTTGTGTATCCAATCGAGAAATAGGCCACAAATTGAAATGTGATGAGAAAACTACGAAAGACTGTACAAATCACAAAAACACCGGCAGCGTTCGTGATGCTCATACATCTGGTCGTATTAGAGTTACTTCTAACAGGGAAAGCAATGCTATCATGATCCGCATCCTAAGAAACAGATTTTAAACGGCTCCCAAAATCCATTAACAGTGCAATCTTTTTAAAAGTGCTCTCTTTCTACTGTCAAGAACAGATTAAATGACTTTAATTTGCGAGAATATGTTGCTAGACGGAAGCCAATAGTTTCTGTAAAGAACAGAAAGCGCCGTCACGACTTCGTCAGATGCAATGAAGATCATGACTCTTCATGTTGGTCAAAAGTGCTTTTTAGCGACGAAAGCAAGTTCAATAGGCTAGGTAGTGATGGTAGGAAATATATGCGTCGGAGGAAAGACGAAGTATTGAATCCTAGGTGATCAGTTTCAACACTGCAAGGTGATGGAGGTTCAGTTTGGGTGTTGAGCATTATTAGTTCCAATGGTCCATGGCCTATAAGTCGCTTGCAAGGTCGAATTAATTCGACCAAGTATATTAATATGTTGACTGAGTTTTTTCTACTCTACTTTTCTCAGAATTTGATGCAGGATACTATTCCCATTCACACAGCTGGAAATGTCAAGACGTTCCTGGAAAAGCATGATATTCCGTGTTTGGATTGGCCTGCACAATCTCCAGACGTCAATCCTATTGAAAACGTATGGCATTACATCAAGCAGCAGCTACGCAATGATAAAATTTCAAATTTGGAAGAACTTTGGACAAAAATTAAAGAAAAGTGGGATGCCGTTTCCCCGAAGTATTGCTGCAGTCTAATTCAAGGAATTCCCAAAAGACTGCAGGCTGTCAAATTGCAGAATGGCTATGCTACTAAATATTAACTAGTTCATTGTGTCTTTGTTGTATTTGTGTTGCATTAATGCCCTAAATTTACATTTAAATAACAATTTTCCATTGTGCAGACTTTCTTTTTGCTTCCTCAATTTGAATTTATTTTTTTAAATTGACGTTTACACTAGAAGAGTAAAAGGCCAAGCGAATGGGGTATTGTTTGTTTAAGCAGATACATTAAATTTAGTTTAAATTTGCATTTGTTGAAAAAATTACAAGTGCGGACTTTCTTTTTGCCGCCTATGTACATATATATAATAAAATTTTCTTTTCATTTTCTTTCTTTGAAGGTTGTAATGCTGGGTATGGGGTAGACAACCCAGCTGCCAACATTGCCCTGCTTTTTATTGAAACCAACCGCGAGCTCTTTTTAGTATCCTCGCTGTTTCCTTAAGTGCAATTGCCTGGATCTCTTTTGCACTTGGTTCACCAGGTATATTAGTTAGGTAGGACTTCAGGTTTTTCTTCATAAATCCTGCATCACCTATAATAACTGGTATGATTGATATCTCCCTAAGATTCCAGTTTTTTTTTTCATATCATACATGGGACCTTGGTATTTGGTATGTTTCTCCTTTTCAGCTCTGTTCAGATCTCCATCATTAGGGACATTCACTTCAACCAAGGTTGCCACTTTTTCTGACTTATTCCATATAACTATGTCAGGTTTCATAGTGTCTGAGTAAACGTATTTCTAGTGTTTTCCTGACTCAGAAAAGGGTATATATATATATATATATATATATATATACATATATATATATATATATATATATATATATATATATATATATATAGGTGTGTGTATGTGTATTTGTACGTGTGTAAATTTGACGTTGGTTAAATTAAAATGTAAGGTTTCACAATAATAGACAAATGCTATTACTTTGATACAATATTTACATGTTTTTACATTTATATTGCTTAACACGTTCTTCTAAATAGCCTTATCTTTTGTGTTTTCTCTACGCAACATATAACTGAACGTTTTTAAACATGTTTCTTCAAATAAATAAAATGTCTCCGAACAATCTGCTCTTGCGTTTGGCAAAAAGTCACTTTAAAATCAGGCTATATTTGAAGCAGAACTTCGACGAAATAATCAAAATTATCTTAACACTAGAAAGCACGATTTTCTCATGGCAACAAATAAAGTTATTATAGACTTTTTTCAACAATCTGTTATAAAGATGAGGTTTCGTATTATTCATACACAAGGCTGAAAATTGCACCTTTAATTCTGGCTTCTCCGGTGTAAAACATAATATTCAAAGGAATCAAGAAATAAAACACTCTTCTAATGTTGCAGTAGAGGTTTATCTTTATTTTCCATCCAAACGATATCAGCTCTCGAAGGAGAACAAAAAAGAATAAAGTTTAAACCCGATATATATATTTTAAAATAATGTGCAAACGCACGTATAATAGAAGATATGATTCACGTGGCTATTGTGGTATTTTGGCGTTTTTTTATCAAGGAATCACCACTTATCAAGGCCCAGAGGCCACTCGAGGATAAGATTTAAAGAGTGTACAGTAGTCAAAAGGACAATACCATAGTAATCGTTTGAAGTGTAAATTTTGTAAATTGGATTACTTAAGGCGAACGGCGCATCAAGAACTTGTTTACATTGGACTCGAAGACGGCTATATTGTAGTCATCTGGGAAGCAGGTAAACGGAAGAGAGTTTTACATGTGTGCAGTTCTTGGAAAGAAGCTTTGTTTATGGAATCTACGTTTAGGTTTAGGCACAGATAAAGAGTGGCGGAAATTATTGATAGTGTTTACAGCCAAACGAGTGTTTCTCGTGAATGTTGGGCGAAGGGGGACCATAGAGTCGAGCTCAGACGAGCACTTGCCATGAAAATAACGATAAAGCAGAGGCAGGATCGTAATGTCTCTTCTGTTAGAAAGAGGTTGCAAGGAAGAGAAAAGGGCATCCCCCACTAGGTAATGAGATCTATTCTGAACTCTGTCAAGGTAGGATAAGATTTTCCTAGAAGCTCCTACCCAGATGTGACAGCAATACCCCATCCCTGGACATACCTGTCTCTGATATAGGTAGAGAATTGCATCAGCAGGTAGATATCTACTGGATTGATAGAACGATCCCATTATTTTTCCAGCGACCTTGGCAACGGATGTGATGTACGTATTCCATTTTAGATCAGGAGTAAAGGTAACGCCCAGAAACTTGTCAAAACATGGAGCGCCCCTAACACGAGCTCCATTCATTTCAATTCATGTGAGATGGGGATCAGAACGTTGGTGATGCAAAGATAGAAGCTTGGTTTTAGATGCATAAAAAGTAACCAGTCACTTTTTCTCCATTGTACCACCTGCTCAAGCTCAGAGGAGAGAGAATTAGAGAGAACTTGATCGTTTACGGCGTTTATGTGCTACCATAGGTGGTCGTGTCGTCAAAGTCTTCAACATGTTCTAGTTAATCTTTTGTAAAGTAAATGCAATTACGGATGACAAGCAAAATTAAAACGGTAATTAACAAAATTCTCACAATTTTTAATACTGTGCTATCCTTTTAGAGGTTGAGACGACTTTTTTTTTATAGGAAGAGCCGTGATACGTCTATACAACGCGCCTAATAGTTATTCGACACTGTTTTAATAAATGACGTCATCATTTCTGATGTCAAATCTATGATGCCGACATCAGATGCACATGTGAATAATTTATAACAAACAAGATAGCAAGATTCACTAAATTTGAGTATTAAATGTGTTGATGGATGAATTATTTATCAGAATTCACGGACAATATGAACTAAAAAATACATTGAGGACATTGCTGCACAGAATATGAATCCCCTTTATCGTGCTAAAAGACTACTCACACCTATTTTGTACTTCTACAAAGCCATCATTCACCCATACATGGAGTATTGCTGCCACATCTGGGCTGGTGCTCCTATCGCTAGTCTCTCACTCTTAGATAGAGTCCAAAAAAGAGTTTCAATCTAATAGGTCTCATTTTGTCAACTAAGCTCCAACCTCTATTCCATCGCCGCAATGTTGCCTCCTTGTGCCTACTTTGGAAGTATTTTAATAGAATGTGCTCTGATCAACTCGTTACACTTGTGCCCCTCGACGTAAATATCCCCTGACAAACCCGTATAGCAAGAAAATCACACCCTTTCATTGCTGAGGTCCTTAAATGCCAGAAAGATTTTTACTTAAATAGTTACTTCCCTCGACCAGCTAAACTTTCCTTCCTGCTACCTGTTTCCCTCACTTCACTGATAAGCAGAAGTTTAAATGCAACATAAACTAACATTTTGTTAAGCTTTCCAAGGCATGGTCCCAAATAGCAGTCCCTTACTGTCAAGTCTTGTGATGGGTGACATAAAAAAAGTTTTAGATTACATATATTTCAAAATGAGTTACTTTTTTGTCAATTTAATATGAGTTAAATAAAAAAGGCACACCATCCGTCATTTTTTTGTGTTGGGTGCCGCAGCCGTGTCCCTCTTAAAGATTTTTTTAGCTTCGCAACAGTAGGTGTTTCATTTTCAGTTTTATATAGGGTATGTATATCTAAGCGCTATGTGACAAAAAGTGAAAATAAATGTGTGTGCCTTGAGTTCTATTTTATCCATTGTAGAGTCTCTACTCTTGGTTCATATTATAGCCAATGAAGTACAATCTGGTATATGTCACCGAGCTTGATTTCGATGTTTCTAAATTTAATGTATGAATTTGATGATCGCTTATAACAATCACTAACATTATAAATTTCAGCCTGATCAACTTAATAGTTATTAAGTAATAAATATTTCCATGGCATAGCTTCATGAATACTCCATACAATATGCAGAAAATTAGACGGTGCTTATGCTTACAATATTATGTATAGATAGCAAGTCTTAAGATTAAGTTATATTCTTGTTGGGTCCATGTGTATTAGTGTGTAATTTACCACGATGTGGTCGATGGGGTTTGAACTCGGCATTGCTGACATATAAGCAAAAGAGCATAAAACCAATCAGCAATACGTCTGATATTGATGCATTAAACTTTGGCAGGCTGGCTTTCGTGATGAATCGGAATGCATGAGAAAAAAATGTGAACTTGCTAATAATGCTCAATTTTCCTTATTTATTATTCATTTCAATGCTTTTCTGTGATTTTCTGTGATTATTTTTTATTCAATTGATTGTGAAATGACCTTATTATTAGCCCGTTCCATTGTTTGGTAAAATTCAATTCGGTCCGTTCAACTGAATGTTGCAGCGAATTAGGTATATCAATCATTCGCCATTGTTAAACCTTCGTACTATTAATTCTAATAAGGCATTCATATGTTAATTTGCGGTTTCTATTTTCCCCCATGAATGTCTAAAAATAAATTTATCAATCGTCGGTTCGCCTGCGTTAAATATATGCCTCTGTTTCATGCTTAGCAGTTTTGGGGAAGCGTACAAAATAGTAAACACCAGAGGCTACTTTAAGATAGAATGTACCTAACACGATTTTTAAAGTAGTATCGAACACCATTTTAAGTCTTTGGTATATGCAGACCGAGGATTGACCCCCGGTCCTTCGATTCATTAACGAACACTCTTACCATCATGCCAAATGGACTGTAAATGTTAAAAGCAAAAAAAAATTCATTATTTATATAAAACGCATTAGAATAGAATTATCGAACGAATCTGCCAAAGTTAACGGGGAAAACAGTTTGTAAGACACTTATTGTTCGTTGTTGACAAAGGCGAACTTTACTTTTCAACAGAGACAAACTTTGCTGAGTGACAACCGACATTAATCGTAGTTTTATAGAAAACGTATTAAAATTAAAAATCTTACAAATCTCTTCCACACGTTTAAACTAGGCACGTCCATGCGTGTTAATTATTTTTACGGCATTTAATTATATTAAATACATACATTAAAATATAAGTGATTTTGCTTCAGTCGTTTAGTCAGTTCTCAGAAATCAAAGGGTGTCGTATCTTAAGTAAGCATTTTATTTCTATATGAGATCAATAGATATTCTGATATGACACTTTTAATTAAGTGTCAAAAGGTTGACTGGCGAAGTTAATTAAACAATAATTAATTAAATTATAATATTAATTGTTTTATTGAACAGTATAAAATTTGTTAAGGTAGCCAACATTTTTTAAGAACCAAGTGTAATAAACTGTCATTGAGTGCAAAGAGATGGCGACCTTAGCAAGAACAGGATTTGACCTATAAATCTGTCAATAAAACAAAAACCATCTGTAGGTGTATTGACCTTTCAAAATTATAAACGAACTATATAAGTAAAATTAATTCGGTTTGAAAGTCCGACATTTTAAGTGCAAAGAAATTGGGAATGACAGATAAAACAAAAACAAAGTGCAGACGTTTGCACCTGCTGAAAAATCATAATTTATCAAATTATAAACAATAAATATATTTTTAAGTTGGCAATCATTTTTGGGTCGGCCTAACTTGGAATTGAGTACAAGCTTGGCACAAGGACTGGGCGGCTATACATTATTCATCAACTAATCACAGAATTGCTCCGTATAGCCCCTCCCAATGATTGCAACTAATTGGCCGATTATCTAAAACCAATCAAAGGCTAACCTGAGTGATTGTTACGACGATAGCTATTAGTCGGCAATCCCCATTGGCTGGCCAATCAGACACTGATTGTTCAAGTATTCGGGCCAATAAATAGAGGATACCCAAAGCGAAAAATCGAGTTGGTTCATTTTTTTGCCGCCGCTTAAAGAACCAAATCCGTTGCCATTCTTCATCAACGCTGCTTAATTGCAGTCAAGAGTTTCTAAGAAAACTTTATTCCGCCAGTCAACCACAATCACTCCCCTTGCGTGGTGTTTGAAGATTGTGTTAATAAACGTTGTTATTGTTTATAACAAACGCTTTCAGACATTTTTTCTTTGATTGCTTGGCAACTTTTCTTCCCTCCAGCAACAAATTCAACCTTCGTCGACTGGGCCATACTCATCAATTCTTTCTACGGATCTTAAAGCAACGTGGGCGTGGAAGGAAACAGAAAAAGACCAGTCAACGTATGTGGTAATCACGAAACCATCGGCCAACTCGGGTTCGTGAAGATATCGTACCACATTTGGTGCCTTAAGACGCAGGATTGACCCTGGTTAATTACCAGACGGATCTCGTCGCATCTGTGTCGCAGAATCCAGTATCGGCGCTTCAAAACACAAGATCGACACTCTGTATATTCACCGGCACAACGACACTCCACCCAGAAACCAGCCTAGGAAGCAATTAGCTCAACCTACTCAAGCCACTCACCAGAAAAGTCCACAGAGTCAGGGTAAGTGACTATTTTTCTTTGTTCTTTGCATTCATTGTGCATGTTGGTTCATTTCTAAATAGCTTCTAGGTGTGTTTATTTTTTTTCTTAATACAATGGCTACTTCTCGTTCAAATATTTCACCTATGTTGGTAACAGCTGGATCAAAGATCCCAATTTTTTCTGGTAGACCGGCAGATCTGAAACCATGGCTGATGGCATTGAAAAAAAAACAAAGGGTCCATAATTTATCGGACCCTGAATTGATTAACCTAGCCTATGACTATTCAGATGGAGTAGTGTCCGAATGGATTGGAACTTATCTTGATGACCATTCGGATACTTCCAGTAAAGCCTTATTCGATGAAATCACAGCACAGTATGGAGAGTTTGTCAACCCTGCTGATGCTGCTCGAGCATTGATTAAGGTGATACAAGGAAAAAATGAATCGCTTGCAGAACTGGCTAGTAGAATGTCAAGTCTTGCAAGGCTGGCTTATAGAGACTCTGAACTGAGAGAAGGGTCAGCTGTACAGGTACAGCTAGCTGAATTCTTCATTGATGGAATAAACAATACTTTCATTAAGGAAGATGTGGCCAGAGCCAACCCAAAGACACTGTCGGAGGCTTTGTCATCAGCCAGAGAAAGTGAAAGGCTTTATGAGCGACTTCTGGGCTGTGGGAAACGAGAAAAAATGAATAATAAATTTTCAGGTAGAAATCATTGGCAACAGGAGGGAATAGGCTCTCATACAGTACTAAGGGAACCAAAGGCGGAGGGTTACCATAGAAAATGGTCTGGAGAGAGTCATGGTTGTTACAGCTGTAGACAACCAGTAAAAAAAAGGGGATTACTTCAAATCAGCATGAACGCTGGAATTATTACGAACAAAGGTGTCCAAAGTCTGAAAGCGGGAATGTAACTTACTCGACTTCAGAAAAACGAAACACCAAGGCACCGGCACAAACAAAAAGTCGCAGAACTAACCATATTCAGTCATTAAAAGAAAAAAAGAATAAGGGTACTCTTGCTCCTAAAAAGAATAATCCAAGAAATTCCTGCTCTAAACGGGAAATGATTAATATTCCCAACACAAAAGGAGCAGAAGAATATGAATTATTCACACAGGGCTCGGACATGACGTGTAGGGTAGATATCATGGGCAAGCAGGTAGAAGCATTGATAGACTCCGGGTCAGAAGTCTCGCTTCTAAAGTCCTCAATTTTTGAAGACCTAAGAGATAGCAAAATAAAGTTGAAAGACTCAGATTTAACAGTAACTCAAGCAAATGGACAGAAAATGAAACTAAATGGTATGATCCACCTACCTATTAAAATCGGAAAGATTAAGACAGGTTCAAAATTGTACATTGCACCTGACTTAGACCAAACCATGATTTTAGGGGAGGATTGGTTAAAAATAAATAAAGCACAATTATGTTTTAATCCAAATCGGCTAACGATAAGAGGGGTAGAAATTCCCTTGGGTAATAGTTCCGGCGGGGAAATTAAAATCTACACTACGGACAGTGTAAAATTACCCCCACGAACTGCTATCTCCTGCGCAGCCAAACTAGTCCCCTCAGAGCCAAATAAAGAAAACCTATACCAGGTGATTTCAACGGAGGAGGTAATACCGGAGGAGGAAGAAATAGTGTTAGTTGAAGCGATAGTAAAAGAAAATGAGAAGGGAAAGATTCCAGTTATGTTGGCAAATTTGGGTAATAAAACTTTGAGCGTTCCCAAGGGTGAAAATTTGGGAAGGGTAGCGCCAATAAGAATTCGGAAGCAAGTCAGGTACATTGAGAAACGCCCAATTAAGATGAGCAAAAATACAATTAATCCTAAGGACATCAACGTACCTAATGAGCATAGACAAGAGATAGTGAATTTAATTCAGAAGAATATAGATGTTGTCGCTAACTCAGATAAGGAGTTGGGACGAACTCAGTCGGTTCAAATGAAAATAGATACTGGAAACAACCCACCCATAAAAATGAAACCGTACAGAACTCCGATACACAAAAGGGAGTTAGTAGAAGAAGCTGTCAAAGAAATGCTGGAAGCTAAGGTGATTGAACGCTCACGATCTCCTTGGAGCTTTCCCATTGTAGTGGTTGACAAAAAGGATGGGGGACACCGCTTTTGTGTAGATTTTAGAGCCCTCAACAACATAACTAAGCCGCTTGCTTATCCACTACCATTAATAGATGATATACTGGCCCTCTTAGGCAAGGCAAGATGTTTTTCCACCCTTGATTTGAGATCAGGGTACTGGCAGGTAGCCCTGGATCAAGATGACCGTGAAAAGGCTGCATTTGTGTGCCACTACGGGCTTTTTCAATTTCGAGTTATGCCCTTTGGATTGGCTAATGCTCCAGGTGTTTTCCAACAACTCATGTCCATAGTACTTGGAGGGTTGGAAGGCTTTGCTATGGCATATCTCGATGACATACTAGTTTTCTCGAGCAATATAAATGAACATTTCCAACACCTTCAAACGGTATTCAATCAACTGAGAAAACATGGGTTAAAATTAAAACTGGCAAAGTGTCAGTTCATGATGGCAGAAACTAAATACTTGGGATTTGTCATAAATAAACAAGGAATCAAGCCAGATGATGATAAGGTCAAAGTAATTCGCTCGATGCCAGAACCTAAAACTGTTAGACAGGTCAGGGGTTTTATAGGCGCAATCGGATATTACCGAAGATTCATACCTGCATTTTCAAGAATAGCTACCCCTCTTATAGCTCTCACAAAAAAAAGTGCTCGCTTTAAGTGGACAGATGATTGCCAGCGATCATTTGATACGCTGAAAGATCAACTGTCAACGATCCCCTTATTGGCATACCCAGACATAAATAAACCTATGATCTTGTACACAGATGCGAGCGACCTGTGTATTGGGGCATGTCTAACTCAACCATGTCCTGAGAAGGACGGTCCTGTCCCAGGAATACCAGAAGAAGTACCTATCTACTTTCTTTCTCACAAGTTAACATCTACGCAACAGAAGTGGCCTGTCATAGAAAAGGAAGCATTTGCTATTGTATATGCTCTCCAAAAACTTGATTATTATCTAAACGGTGCACAATTCGTGATAAAAACAGATCATAAGCCTTTGAAATATCTATTTAAAGCAGATTTGACAAATAAAAAGATACAACAATGGGCCTTAAAAATAAGTGGATACAACTGTACCATAGAATATCTATCGGGCAAAGAAAATACATGTGCCGATTTATTGTCACGTATCCCTAATCAGCTAGAACAAGAATCGACGCCTCAAGAACTTGAAATTGATGATAAATTTTATCAAATAAACATGATAAACTCACATAGGTTGGATTATAGACACACCTTAGATGAAACAGATAGAACGGATGAAAACCCCAAAAAAGAAATGCCCCAATTAGACAGATACAAGGAAGATGAAGAAATTAAGACGCTAAAAAGAACCATAGAGTCAGGTAAAGCATCTAAAGCATTTCTAGAAAGATATATGGTACAAAATGGGTTGCTATACTATCTTTCTGACCGAGACGGAGACGTCCGACCTAGGTTGTATATACCCAAACAGATTCGAGGGGACATATTGAGACAGCTTCATGATAAAATGGGGCATATTGGTATTGACAAGACGTACGAACTCATAGGCAGGAAATATTACTGGCCGGGGTTGTACAAGGAAGTCACAAACCATGTAAACCTATGCGTTGTTTGTCAGTCGAGGAGCGGCAAATCTGAAATTGCACCCCTTGAAGAAACTGATGTCCCATTTTATCCCTTTGAAAAAATTAGTGTAGATGTCTCCGGACCCTATGGGGAAACTCCACAGGGAAATAAATACATAGTTAGCTTTGTGGATTGGCTAACTAACTGGCCGGAAGCCTATGCAGTACCAGATAAGAAAGCTCAGACTGTAGCTAGACTATTACTAACCGAAATAATCCCGCGCTTTGGGACCCCCTTAGAACTGGTATCTGATAATGGCCCAGAAAACGTTAATGAAGTAATGAGACAAACAACTGAAGGTCTCAACATCAAGCACATTGTAACATCCCCCTATCACCCACAAGCTAATGCTAAGGTTGAGCGGTTCCACCGATTCTTGGGAGATACATTGGCAAAGCTCACTAAAGACGACAAGGAAAATTGGGATTTATTCCTGACTCAGGCATTAGCGGCCATAAGATTTTCTATTAATGAAGTGACCGGATTTTCCCCTTATTTTTTACTATTTGGTCGAGATGTAATCTTGCCTATTGATAATCTATTAAAACCCCGTAGGAAATATCTGGGAGAAGATTTTCACCAGATAATCCTCCAAAATCAACATAAGATATTTATGCAAGCTAGGCAGAGGATAAAACGTGCCCAGAAGAAACGAAATGAAAGGGTAAACTTGGGGAGGAAAGAGGTAACCCTCAAAATAGGAGATCCGGTGTATCATAAGAAGCATCTACGACAAGGGAAGCTTGACGAAAAATGGTCTCCTTATTATAGAATAATTAATCAGACAGGTCCAGTAACTTTTGTTGTATGGGACCAAATAAATGGCAAAGTAAAAAAGGCTCATGCAAATGACTTAAAATTAGCAGGAGTAGAAGAATGGGAAATTCCTAAAAGAAAAGAAGCAAATCCACGTATGAGATGGACGAGGTGGGTAGAAGCCCCCTCGGAGACTGATTCGGAGTCAGAAATTGAGATTGAGCCAAGCCCAATTGCTAGATCACAAATAGAAATTGAAGAAGTAGGAAATGCCTTTGTGCAAAATGAATTGGATAGTTGGGAGAGTGAAGACGAAATTCCCCTGTCAGAGTTACGAAAAAGATATCAAGAAAAAGAAGATACACCTTTAAAATACAGATTAAGAAGCTATCAAAATAAAAAAAGGGATGACTTGACATCGGGCCAATCCCATAATATAACTGATCACCAGCTTGCACCAAGTTGTGACTCAGCGAATCAAGCATGTGTGCTGGATAAAATCTAAAACCGGCATTATATAACAGAGAGATGGTTATGTAAGTTTCCATGGATGCGTCTGAAAAACAAAACAAAATAAAATAAAATATAGAGAAGGAATATATAAACAGAAGGCTTGAAAAGAAGTAGTTTTTAAAGTTAGACGGAACCATATTACCTTTCATTAGTAACCGACTGAATTTAACCCCCTATTCTCTTGTAGGATGGCTGAATTGAAGTCCCTACTCCTGCTGAGCATGCTGACAACAGTAGCAGCCCTGCGACATAGTCAGAATGTAATTTTTCGCAAAACAAGTGAAGTAACGATTACAAGGTCAAAATGGTTAATAGTTTTTACGATGAACTTCAAACCCTATTACTCCTTATTAAATAAGTTGAGAAAAGAAATAGACGAGGTCACCTTAGTAGGAAAGGATTTGGAAATTGATTGCATAGCTAATGAAAAAGGGAAATGTTTTAATCTGTGGTGCCCACTTATGCAGGACATAAAGATTATGAAAACTAGTGTGGAGGTTATAGAAAAATATTTGGATGGATTGAAACTATTACAAAATAGAGAAAAAAGATCGGTACTTCCCATAATGGGGAAAGCGTTAAACGTACTTTTTGGGACTATAACAGAGGAACAATTAGATGCCCTAAAGAGAAGATTGAGGACTTCTGAAAAAGGTCAGATGAAATTGGCCCAAGTAGAAAAGGATAGTATTACTATTCTAAATATAACCAGGGTGGAACTAGCCGATAACCGTCGCAAAATAAATGAGTTAGTGGAGGGGTTTAAGGAAATGCAAGTGGAGCTCGGAAATATCACTGGAGAATTAATGATCCGAGTGATAAAACTGGAAGATTGCATAAGAAAATATCTTCGTTTTTTAACAATCATCGAACAATTGCAGAAAAAGTTGCAAGCACTGTTGGACTCCATACAAAACCTGCAAGCACAGTCTGATATGTTAGCTTTGGGTCATTTGTCTCCAAATATAGTGGAACCTTTTGCATTAAAAGACCACTTACTAGAAGTTCAGGCCAAACTACCTCATCACCTAAGATTGCCAGCGAATCCCACAGCTGAGCTGTGGTATTACTATAAGTCATTGGGTTGTCTAACTCTCATCGAAGATGGTAAATTGCTGATTGTGGTGTCACTTCCATTGTTGGATACCGGTAGTATATATGAAGTCTTTCAAGTCATTAATTTACCGATTCCTTATCCACATGAGAAACAGGGATTGGGAACTGTCGCCACATTACAAATTAGAATCCGAAAATATTGCTCTTGATCAAACTAGAGAAAAGTTCATGTTGCTTACCTCTTCCGAGGCAGAAAAATGTACACATGATCTACTCGGAACCTGCGTATCTAATAGCCCGATATATACATTCAGCAATCACCATTTGTGTGTAATCGAATTATTCAAGGATAATAAAAAGGGAATAGGGCAGCATTGTCAAATAGAAGTCCTCCTAGATGTAATGCTGCCAAATGCTATTAGGATAACAGATGGGGCATGGGCGATAGCAGCGAAAGATGAGTTGGAACTATCTCAGGTATGTACCGGAAAACCTCCCAAAACAATAAAAATATCTCCTCCGTTGACCACTCTGCAGGTGCCATTGGGCTGTGGGGTCTATGGCGGCGCTATAACCCTTCCTCCCTATTACCAAGCCGAGGAAAAATTTGAGACCAGCGACTCTTTTTTACCATTGATGAATATCACACTTACTAGTAGATTAAGCCTATGGGAACCTCTAATAAAAGGATTTCCAAACATGACCCCGCAAGCAATCCCTAATGTCGTAAGTCCTCTAAAGAAAATAAATTTAAGGGAATTAATACATAAACTCGATGCACTTAGAGAGGAAAATTCCCTAACAGAAAGTGAACAAGTAGGTAGTTCTACCTGGTTAATTTTGGTAATAGCCATCATCTTATTAATTGTATCAGTTTTGTTAACATCAAGCCTGATAGTACGCCATTGTTTAAGTAAGCTTAAGAGAAATGAACCAACTAAACTGCACAAGAATGTTGGGAGCTCAGGAACGGTTGTCACTGATCAACAGCAGAGACTGGAACAACAAATCGAACTTGAACCAATAGGTGACATACAAACTCCACAGACCACAAATATCCCGAAAGAAGCCTTGCAATTACCATCGGTGGAGATACTTTCAGTGTAATGATCTGAATTTCTTGGAACAATCGATTAAAAAATCTTTACAAATGCATGAAAAAAAAATTTTCCTACAAATGCATTAAAAAAAAAAAAAAAAAAAAAAAAAGAAAAAAATTTCCTACAAATGCATGAAAAAAAAATGAAGGACTCTGCAATGAACATTTATTATTATTGTTGTTGTCATTATTATCATTATATAAAAAAAAAGAGATAATAATTCTGTAAAAAAAAAAAAAGAAAATGAAAACATTTTTTGTAATATTTTAAAATGTCAAAAAAAAAGGGGGGATGTAGAAAAAAAAAGATGGGGTTGTTTGTTAGGATGAACAATTGATTTTTTTTCTATGGACACATACAAAACTGAACTGTGTAATCAATCATTGTAATTATATGTCTTCTGTATGTACCGTTAAACATGATTTACCGACCTTTAACCAAAGGTTAAATGTCGGTAAGTGGGGGAGGAGTATGACACTTTTAATTAAGTGTCAAAAGGTTGACTGGCGAAGTTAATTAAACAATAATTAATTAAATTATAATATTAATTGTTTTATTGAACAGTATAAAATTTGTTAAGGTAGCCAACATTTTTTAAGAACCAAGTGTAATAAACTGTCATTGAGTGCAAAGAGATGGCGACCTTAGCAAGAACAGGATTTGACCTATAAATCTGTCAATAAAACAAAAACCATCTGTAGGTGTATTGACCTTTCAAAATTATAAACGAACTATATAAGTAAAATTAATTCGGTTTGAAAGTCCGACATTTTAAGTGCAAAGAAATTGGGAATGACAGATAAAACAAAAACAAAGTGCAGACGTTTGCACCTGCTGAAAAATCATAATTTATCAAATTATAAACAATAAATATATTTTTAAGTTGGCAATCATTTTTGGGTCGGCCTAACTTGGAATTGAGTACAAGCTTGGCACAAGGACTGGGCGGCTATACATTATTCATCAACTAATCACAGAATTGCTCCGTATAGCCCCTCCCAATGATTGCAACTAATTGGCCGATTATCTAAAACCAATCAAAGGCTAACCTGAGTGATTGTTACGACGATAGCTATTAGTCGGCAATCCCCATTGGCTGGCCAATCAGACACTGATTGTTCAAGTATTCGGGCCAATAAATAGAGGATACCCAAAGCGAAAAATCGAGTTGGTTCATTTTTTTGCCGCCGCTTAAAGAACCAAATCCGTTGCCATTCTTCATCAACGCTGCTTAATTGCAGTCAAGAGTTTCTAAGAAAACTTTATTCCGCCAGTCAACCACAATCACTCCCCTTGCGTGGTGTTTGAAGATTGTGTTAATAAACGTTGTTATTGTTTATAACAAACGCTTTCAGACATTTTTTCTTTGATTGCTTGGCAACTTTTCTTCCCTCCAGCAACAAATTCAACCTTCGTCGACTGGGCCATACTCATCAATTCTTTCTACGGATCTTAAAGCAACGTGGGCGTGGAAGGAAACAGAAAAAGACCAGTCAACGTATGTGGTAATCATGAAACCATCGGCCAACTCGGGTTCGTGAAGATATCGTACCACACTGATAGTCTATTAAATTTCTTCATCTCGAAAATCTTGAGTTAGTGAACAATCCTCCTCTTTTATTAACAACATAATCGACAATAGGAAATAATTGTTTTGGGTTGAGACTCGCTTTAAGATTTCGATTGATAACAATATACAATGTGAACTGTTTGGCTTAATCAGTTCGACTTTGGCTAAAAACAAAGGTGATATCACACTTGTTCTTTGGAGGGCCTGGTCACGTGCAACCAGTCTGACGTTAACCAATCAGCTTTACACGAAAATCGATGTGGCGTGTGTTAATTGTTAAATGATAGGAAATCGCACCGTTAACCAACAATGCCCAAGTATAAATTGTACCACACAACTATTTTTTGTCAGTTCAAGAGACAAGCTATATGGAGAGACACTGAGACAGAAAGAGCTTAGGTTCGTTTGAGTTTTAGGCGTAATTCTTGTTACATTTATCGCTATTGTCAGAAGTGATCGATCATCGCTTTCGTTTTGTTTTGCCTTTTCTTTTTCTCTCGCTGGTAGTAGCGGCACATAAACCCGTTGTAGAGGACCTCACATGCATAACAACACTATCACCTCTTTAACGACGAAACTTTCTAGAAAACGATACTAATAACGTTCATATTGTACTTTCACATTGTGAAGTTTCAAGAACTTTTATAATCGAACTTTTTGTCTATAAAACCCAATTCAAATGTTCATTTGTGAAAAATAATCAAGGATCGTGTGATCGACGTGCATTTCGATAATATTGTTACATCTGTATTGATTACAATAAAATGATACCTTCATTATTGATCTTTCAACTAAAAAACTATAGGTGCTATTGCGGTCCAATCCGTTTCCGATATTGAGTTAACATATATCATTTTCTTTCTTTACATTTAGTGGTGTAGCATAAGGAATGCCAGACTATGCCAGATGACCTTGCTAGGATACATTGGTTGCTTGAAATCAACTTCTAGTTGAAATAAATGTTTATAATAGAAATATATTCTTAAAATGAATCCATAGGCTATATTAGAAAATGTTTCACTACTCGTTTAGATTGATTCGAAGGAGGAAACCTTTCTCAATCAGAATACTCGGACTGGAAAATAAAACTCGCGAGTTATGAATTAAATGAGTCAATGATAACATATCTTCTTCCGTGTAAGTTATGTTTCCATTTGAAACCTAGCAATTCTAGCAGAATTGTTTTATTTTTGTTCCTAATTAATTGAATTTTGAAAGATTTGGATTGAACTTTAATAACAATTATTGCGCTGGAAAAAACAATTGAAAATAAATTAATCAGGATTCAACATCGATTTTTTCTATGTTGTTTTATTGTTTCTTGTTATAGTGATTTGCAACTCTTGTGTAAATGTTCCTAGCTATAAATAATAGTAAAAACCGCTTTTAGTGAAAGTGAATATTATCTTGTTTTTGTTAATATTTATGGCCGTTTACATGGCAACCACATGCACACACACACACACGCACACATATATATATATATATATATATGTATATTATTTTGCACTCTGTTGTTTTATCGCCCTTAACAAGGCTACGACATATATGTATGTGTGTGTGTGTTTTATACGTGTTACAGTATATGTTGCTAACAAAAAATACTGTTGCCTTTTGTTGTTGCTGGTGGCATAAAAAGAGCTTTACGTGAGAATGGAATTCGTAGTAAAGCTTTGACTACGATGCCCCTCTTTAGTTTCACAGCTTATATAAATATGGGCATTACTGTAAGTAAAATAATTGACTCATAATTGTTTCGTCTAGAACCCTACTTATATTAATTAACTTGGGCCAACTCAACAGCATAATGTATAAATCAATCCTGGCCAAAGTAGAAACTATGTAGAACACTGATTTTATTCAAAATTAGATATTAGATTGCAGAGATATCTTAAGAGTATTAGTTTGTAAATGGAAAATAAAAGAGTTGTTTATGGTATAAAAAATGTCGCAGTTAAACACCTTAAACAATGCAACACGGGAACTCCTAGAATACAATAATGAATAATAGTAAAGAATGCAACATATAAAAAATTCTTGGATCATAAACTGTGTAGATGTGTACGGTCTAAAGTTTACTTGCTTATAGATTTTGTAAGCATCATGCGTTTCTCATATTTGTGTCATCTGTAGTTGAATTCTATGCCAACTATTATCATAGTCATTATCTATTTTGTTTTAGAAAGAATGGAAAAACAAAAATATAAGTTCTTCTGTGAAAACAAAGATAATAAAACAAGTTAAAATGTAATATTATCGATGTTAAACACGTATATTACTTCTTTTACAAATAATGAAATTTGTTGACAAACAAAAAAATATTAATAATTTTGATAATTTAAGGCGAACATCAATCTCGTATAATTTGGATTCTTCGAACTACTGTTCTCATCTTGAGTGTGATTTTCAAAACGTTTCGATGTAACCTCCGACTTTCTTCAGATATATCTTGTCGAAATCAGTAATGTTTCTATCGAACTCAGGAATTTGGACGGAATTTCGCGCGGAACATTTTATTCAATTCATGGGGGTGGCGTGCTCTTGTTCCGACAGCCATGACTGGATAAAGGTTCTAATTAATTCGCAATTTGTGGGCGACCGAAAAATGCAATTTGTCTTTCACAATCTAACCCCCCTCTATTTATGCTGAAGAGGAGAACATAACCAGAAATATTTTACTTTATTTCTCGATTATTTTATTTGTAAATATTAAATGAATAAACGGATATTGTTTCTGAAACGATCATACATATTAATTTGATTTTGCTATGCAAAAGGTGATTGTGTAATATCAATAATAAATCGTAAGATAACCGCCGAAACTTACCAAAATATTCTGCAAGACAATTTAATGACTTCTGTTGACCAGTTTCGGCAACCTCCTTGTATTTTTCAATAGGATAATGATCCTAAGCTGTATCTACAAAAAAAAAAGGTTCGCTGAAAAAAACGCTTATGTTTTGCAATGACCATTCAGTCCCCGGACTTGAACCCAATCGAGAATTCATGGCTATATTTGGAAATTCAAATTGGAAAAAGAAAACATCAAGAATCTGAAGACAATACGTTAAGCAGAGTTGAATAAAAACAGTCAATTTGTGCAGATCATTAGGTGGAAGGTACAGGAACAGACTAGTAGCTATTGAACTCAATACAGGATATTAAATTAAATTAATATGCTTTTGTTATTTTGTGTAAATATTTTTTAGGTCCTTATAATGAAAATAATGTATTGTTTATTATTATTTTAAGTTGTATGAATCTTTATACATAAAATGTATCGAATTTTATTTCAGTTAAAGATTTTACATACATTAAAATACAAGTTTTTATGTTTACAAATATTTTTTCACCACACTGTGTATATATATATATATCTATATGTATATATATATATATATATATATATATATATGTATATATATATATATATATACGATAAGAATAAAGCAATAACCGTGAAGCTTTTACCGAGTTTTATGTAAATACTTCCCCAGGACTGCGCAAAAACACCAGTAAATTACCTATATAAAAGGGAAGACTTTCAAACACTGCATGAAATAGTAAATGGTATGTTGATTCCTATATACATGAGGATTTATATTTGCAGCTTAACGTTAGCAATTATAGAAAAAATAAGATGCGGGGGTTTCAACGTATGAATTCAGATGTCATCTCGATTTCCTATAATTAGATTAGACGTGCCGTCACATGGATCTTGAGTGAGTGACGGAAAACATCTTATGACCTGTAGTAAAATGAATAATTGAATCGTCAGTTAATGATATTCTGGCCAAAAAAACCCTCGATTAACGATACCTATATTAACAATAAAAATGGCGTGTAAATAATACTCACAAGAACTGAAGCAAACAGTAAGTAACGCTAATATATCCTCAACTTATGAAATAAAACGTTAGAGTAATGTAATGTCATAACTAATCATATTTGATGATGATTAAATAATAGTTCCCTAGTTCTTAGATTAGTATAGCCATTTCCGTGTTTCCTACGAAACTATTCAAAGTTCAATTAAGCATACATATATGATTCATTGCAAGCGGCACCTGGTTAACAATGACAATCAATAATTTTTTTCCATTGGTTGTGTGGTGGAAAATCGTATTGGCAAATTTCCGTCTATATCTCGCTGCTTTATAGAAATTGCCTGTGAGCTTTTTTTCTCTTTTTATTGCCGAAAGCAAAAAACAAACATGAAAAAAGGAATACAAGCATATCATTTAAAAAAAAAAAAAGAAGATATTTGATGTTTCCGTGGAATAATTGATCGAATACTCACTGCGTCCTAAAACAAGATGGCGGCGTTTTTAGGGCAACGAAACTCATTAAAGATGATTCTGATTATGACTTTTATTATAATTGCAGGAAACAATTAAGAATTGGAAGGAAATAGAGCGATTTTATTGCCAGAGCACGATATTGAGTTTATCGCTTAGTTTTATTTTACTGTAGCAGAGAAAAATGGACTTGAAAACAAAAAGTTTAGAATCACTGGCCAGAGAAAAGAGACTGGAGACAAATAAACGCCAAATAGACATGAGAAAGAAATAGAAACAAATAAACTGAACCAAAGGAGGCGATATTTTTAAACAAAGGCATAAAACGTAACAGATTTGTGTAGTTCTTTTCAAACTAGGTTTATGATTATTATAGTGCAGCAAATCTGCAAACATTTTTTTTTTAAATTACACTTATTCGCATTTTGCATTAGCGCTTAAATTCGGCATGAAAGATAATTGTGAACGTATTTAGGTGTTTATATTACACGTACATCAATAGAATGAGAAAATGCAGTCATCGCTTGCGTAGAATTTAAGACATATTAGCAAGATATTACTAACGAGACTCGTAGAAACCAGTTAAGATAAAACAAACATTGTTTTACGTTTCAAACACCGATAATCAACAAAATTATATTTATTTTATCTAACCAAAACCCTTGTTGCCACCGTGACTAACTGGATAGATGATTGTTTACGAGTTGTACTATTATCTGTGTCATATGTTTATTTATGTCATTTTATTTTCCTTTTAAAATATCTGTTCGATCTCTATTTTTATCATCATTTATTATATTTAATGCATTAATACAATCAATCAAGATAATCAGCTATATATATAGTGTTGGATAGCATCGCCGTAGCAAGTATAATATTCCTACTTGTGAGACATCGGCTTGCGTTATCTCTTTTTTTTAATTACATTTTCACCCCAAACAAGGCGCATTGCCACTTTGGTGTAGGGGCCTACTATCAGGGGCAGCAACTACTGGGGCACTATGTTGGGATTTTGGCAGCAAAATGTCGTTCACGTTGCAATTGAACTTCTGCATGACAGTAGAGTAAGGGAAGCAGGAAGCTGGAATGGAATGCCAGAGTCTAGCGGTTCTCGGTAAGAAACTACTGGAGTAGAAAATTTTTTTACATCTAGGGATCTCTACTGTGTGGGGGTGGGATTTAGCTGCCTGTCAGGTTTGTCGAGGGTGTCTACGTCGTGGGAGCACAAGTGTCTGCAGTTCACCAGAGCATTCACCATTAAAATACTTGTAGAACAGGCAGAGGGATGCAACGTTTCGTCGATGGGACAGAGGCTGAAGCTTAGATGCCAGTTTAGGGCCTATCAGATTGGCGACTCTTTTTTTAACCTTGTCTAGGAGCGAGAGACTAGTAGCAGATGTACCAGCCAAAATGTGACAACAATACTCCATACATGGGCGAATGGTGGCCTTATAGAGGTACAGGATACTTTCAGGTGTTAGTAGTTTTCTAGCACGGTATAGAGAGCCTACCTTTTTCGTAGCGGCCCTGAAATGTTTTCAATATAATTGTTCCAACTCATGTTTCCTGTGAATATTAGGCCAAGCAGTTTGAAAGATGTACTCTCAGACAGGGAGGCATTGGCCATTGCTATTGGTGGCAGAAGAGGTTTCTTGTAATTATTGAAGGAAACCAGTTTAGTCTTGGCAGAATTGAATGTGACCATCCATTTATGTCCCAATTCCACTACAGATTGGAGGTCATCTTCTAGTGTGTTTGCCATTAATTTAGATATGTGTTCATTTGTTTTCCTGTCATGCCTGTTATAGAGTGTAGTGTCATCAGCATATATACCCATCTCAGGGGCAGTTTTATCGGGGAGGGCATTAATAAATATTAGGAACAATAGAGGTCCAAGGATAAACCCCTGAGGCACTCCCGCATTTATATCACACTGTTTAGATGTTCGATCGTCGAGGACAACCTGGATTTTTTTCTTATCTAAGAAGGATTTAATTATGTTAAGTATTCTACCAGTGATACCGTATGATTTAATCTTCCTGAGGAGACCCTTGTGCCATACCCTGTCAAAAGCCTTAGATATATCTAGAGCTACCGCTCATGCTCTCCCCCGCTTTGTCCAGTGAATGATATATACGTTCAGAGATGACAGTCAGGATGTCAGCTGTAGAACGGGCTTGTTTAAATCCATATTGTTTGTCAGTCAGAAGTTCAGCATCTGTAAGGTGCCGGACTAGAGCATGCTTAATTATGGTCTCAAATATTTTGGCGAAAAGTGGGAGGAGGCTAATGGAGCGATAATTTGATGGGTCAATTCTTTCGCCAGAATTCTTGAATATTTGTACCACAGCAGCAGTTTTCCAACAGCTTGGAAAGCAAGATTCATTAAGGCATTTGTTGTAGAGTTTGCAGAGAACTGGAGCTACTTCGGCTGAGTACTTTTTTAATAGCACAGCTGGGATGAGATCAGGTCCACATGCTTTTGAAGTGTCAAGGTTTTTATGATAGCGTGTACCTGAGAAAGGGTGATTTTTAGAACGTCTAGCGTTGCGTCTGTTCGCAAAGGAAAGTCAGGCAGGGGGTGGTTGGTAGGGTCCAGTCTGGAGTTCGAGGCAAACCAGCTGACAAACATATTAGACTTGTCGATTGCTGAGCAAACAACCTCGTGATTGTTGGTTAGCGAGGGAATTGTTGATTGCCCATTATTTACTACACTGTTGTAAATTGTCTAGAAGTCACGATTTCCTTATTTTTCGGCTTCGATGCGTTTTTTAGTGGTTTCAGTAAATTCTCTCTTAGCTGTCGCTATTTCTTGCTTAACGTTACTTCTAGCTTCTATATACTTCTGTTTGTTTGAACTGGACTTATGTCGGTTAAATCTGCGGTATGCATGCTGCCTTTGAGCATTGAAAGTTGCGCAAGTCGAAGTAAACCATTTGGGAGAGTGGGGCTTGCTATAAAATTTCCGCATGGGAACATGTGCTTCCATTGCTGTTTTGAACCATTCAGTGGTCTCATTTGCGCACTGTTCAGCAGGAAGAGAAAAAATATTTCCCCATGGGGCATCTGTGATAAGATCTCTGATGGCTTCCCAGTCATCCTTTTTATAATATCTCGCACTGGCTCTTCAATTTTGGGTTTAGAATTTAGGGCGATTTCTACCATTATCCCTGCATGGTCAGCGTTCCCGAATGGACTGTCAGCATTTGGTGTACAATCCTCGGGAACTGTAGTCAGAAACAGATCTAGAAGTGATGCTTGTTGTGCTTGCTGGTCAGGGAAACGGGTTGGAAACGTAACCATTTTTTATAGGGAGAGAGATATAGCAAAACTATGTGTTGTGCTGCCCGCTGCATCTGTGTGAGTAGAGAATCCAAGCCAGTTTATGTGGTGAACATTAAAGTCACCAAATACATGTACTTGTGCGGTAGTGTCGAGGGAGAGTGCTGTGTTTATGCTGTCAAAGACTTTGTTTATTATGGTGCAGTCCTGGGTCGAGGGAGAGCGGTAGTGAAAAATTAAAGTAGCTAATGCTGTGTTGTATGTTTAGTCTAAAGCACATAACGGCTTGATCCTCCGTTTCTAGGTTTGTTTCTCTAGTCAGGGGGAGGGTGTTACGAATGTAGACTCCAAGTCCGTACATATGTCTGTCAGAGTCCTTATGGCAGAGTGAGAGATAGCCAGGCATCTTAAAGTAGTTAGAGGGGATTGAGGAGTGTAGGTTAGTCTCGCTTAGTGCTAAGATATCTGGGGTATTTGTTAGGAAAATGCTTCACCATCAGCTAAATTAGTTCTAAGCCCACGGATGTTGGTGAATGTAAGTTGGATTTCGCCGCTGTTCGATATTCAAAATGGCGTAATAAAAGAAAAAATAAAAGCTAACTGCAATTTCAATCCCAATTATGGGATTCTGTAATCATGCTTATAGGCATTCTCTTTTCTTTTAGTGGATTGATAAGTGCTATTTCTTTAGTAGTATCAGTTGTTCGTTTATTTTCAAGTTTTTCTTTTCTGGGGTTTTCTGAAACACAAAAAAAATCACTGAAGAGCCCGACGTCACATTGTGTTTTGTAATGCAATTACAAGGAAATAATTATGATTTTCTGTGCGTGACGACAAATAATCCTTATGCAGTTTCGGACGAAATCACTATCGATAAAATTTCCAAATGCAGGTTCGGTTTCGTTTCATGCAATGGGAGTAAGAAAATAGTTTGAAATCATATTTGAAGATTTAAATATTCTTATTTTTGTGAAAATTTGACAATTGTAATAAACATCAATTATAAATAGTCCATAGATCCTTAGTTCGTCTACAGTATAATGTTTATTATTATTTAGAATTTTAATAATTACAGAAAAAATATTATTACTAAAGGATAGTAAAATATTTCTATGGAATTTTTGGTGGGAGCAACAGTTTCTTGAGTTTTTTTTCCTATTTTCATGGCACCTCTTTTGCTATTATTATATGAAACAATGTCTATATCTACACGTTATTATTAAATGCTGCTCCGTATATTTACATATTTCTACTCATATATTGTTGTGGTAGGATCTACCTAATTAGCATATATGGAATGTCAACTATATAAATATGGTTGGTACCGTAAAGATGGGAGAGACCCAACGAGAGGCCCAGTAAGAGACTCAGAGAGACAGGAGATCGAGAGTCGACAACCACCCAGCCAACACCTTCTCCAGTGACTGTCCCCCCATGACTATTCTAATGAACGCTATATAAATATTGTATATACTTTCTTGCTTTCAATTTATCTGTTCTATTTTACTTTTGTGTTGTAGTTATTTATTCCATGTGTTCGGTCGACCTTCAACATATATAAAGGGCGCTTTATGTGCGTGTGCATGTGTGTGTATGAGTTCGTTTCCTATGGATTCCGAAACAGCTAAGCCGATTGTTTTGAAATGTCACACAAATGTGCTTTATGTGTCTGATGGTTTTCTTAGATAACTTTTGTTTTGGAATGCTTTCAATACATATCAAAAATTAATAATCGAAAAATCCGATTAATGAAAAAAAAAACAGTCCGATTTTGACCAAAGTTGATACCTTGATACAGCCTAACATCACAGGTGCATTTGAGAAGTGTTATCACTGTACTAATAGAAGGAATTGGCATATAAAATCAACACTGTGTTCTCTGAGAAGACAGGGGCGCTTTGAAATGAAGTTTTCCGGTTAGCGCACAATTTGGAGCATGATACTTGAGTTTTACATTTAAAGTTCAATTCCAGCCGATAAAACTATGAACAGGATGTAGTACCAACAGCGAATCGTCCGTGGAATAAAAATATTGAATTTCAAAATCTTCCGCAATCGAGAGACATATACAGCGAATAGATAAAAGTAATTGTATAATATAATATAACTGTATAATATCAACAGTAGGTTCTATACAGTGCAAGGTAGACCACATTGTATAGTAGACTAAGTCATGTGAGGCAGTTGAAGCTTCCTCACGGTGGGTCTCTGACTGGAACAGGTAATCAATCAGTTCGATTGAAAAAATAGCGATTTAACCGATTTTATAACAATAAATATATTGATCCTCATTCAATTCCGGGCAACGCCTCATGCCTTTGCTAGTACCGCCATATATATATATATATATATATATATATATATATATATATATATATATATATATATATATATACATGTATTAATGGATGGCTGATTTTTATGAAAAGAAAGATAAAGGAATAATTCTTTTATTAATTTTTAATATTTGTTAACCCTAACAAAGCGGCTACTGAGATATGCGCTAAATTTATAGGAGCAAACTGATTGGCAAATTATTCAACAACATGTTTGTTCACATTACATTTAAATGCATGTATGTTAGTACGATCGATAAAACTATGAACAGGATGTAGTACCAACAGCGAATCGTCCGTGGAATAAAAATATTGAATTTCAAAATCTTCCGCAATCGAGAGACATATACAGCGAATAGATATAAGTTTACTGCTAATCAGGTTGCTGGAGAGTATTTACATTGAGGGATAGAAAATAAACATATTTATTTTTGTCGTATTTCTTTTCTCTCTGTTTTTCTCCTCCTCCCCTTACCTCTCTCTCTCTCTCTCTCAGATGTACGCCTTATTCTTGTTGCTTTTAAACTTTGTAATTTCAATTAATTTTTTATTGTTTTGTCGCCCAATTATCAACTGTTTTATTTTTTTCAATATTTGAAATTATTGCTATTGACTTTTTGTGGTACATTCGTTAGTATACCTATTTGTCATACAGGAATCCGATGATCCTTTTTCTACATAAAATAACAATTTATAACAGTTTCTTTGTAGTTTTTCGAAACCCAGGATGAGAAATGCTGTGTGTGCTCATTGTAATAATTTTATTTAAAAGTGCTTGGTAATTTTCCTATTGGAAATGTAGAAACAGGAGAAAAATCAAGATTGCATTTCATTGAAAACTAGCAAGAAGACCTGCCGTTGCCCGGTAGTAAATGAGGATAACGAATGTTCCACAATTCCAAGACATGTTTAAGCAAATCGATTGACTGCCTACTATAGTCGGGGATCCATTGCGGTGCACTAAAACATGGTTCGCCGCAGACTTAGTACACTATACATGGTAGTCCACATTGCCCTGAAAATAATTACTGTTAATTTTACAAAAAAATATTTTATATAATGGTTTGAATTAATGTTTACAATGCAAAAGTCATAGCTCATGCTTCAATTGTGCTCTAAAGGGAAACATTCATTTTGAACGTCCCCCTATGTTATTAAAGAAGATACTGTTTATTTTGTAGTAATAAAACTTCTCAAATGCATTTGAGATTTTAGTCCTAGGTCAAAATCGGACTGTCTTTTCTTTAAATAGATGCTTCTATTATTGAATGTCGATACTTACAGGAGATATACCGATCGAGATATTCCGATACAAAACCAATTTAAGAATACTGCCAGACTCATGAAGTACGTATTTGTATAATTTAAAATATCTGCAAGACACACAGATAAAGGTATTTTTATATATAAGTAGATATGTCTTTTTAAGTGAACTATTATTTAATTCGTTACTAATGTATGGTGTTACTATTTGACTAAATGTTTCCAATTGCGTTTTACAGAATTGTTCGGAAATGGCAAAGGCGTCGCCGAGCAGTTTAGTAGAATCAACACCGAATAAAACAAACTTTAGGTTTTATTTTATCATAACTGAATGTTAGGCTCTATTAATATCATTCCTATTTTAAGAATGTTTCGAAATCATTAAGCTAATTACCTTAGTGGGATGGGGGGTCTGGAAGGTTTTAAATTTCATGTATTTATAGAAATGCTAAAATTATTTTAACCACTTACACTAAGTTTATTATCAATTCAAAGGGCGTGGTTCTGTTTGTATTTGATAAAATCTACTGTCTTTTTCATGAAATTTTATTGGGGGAGAGAATGTGATTCAGTCCACAGGAGACTAACACGCTGTTATAACCGCGGGTAATTCCTTTTGTTATAACTATCGTATGCTTGAGTATGGTCTCCTGTTTACATATTTTTTCACGATATTCAAATCGTAAACTGATGCGGCTATTCTGGTTAGTACTGTAAACTGCAATGAGAAGCATTCCGGTCGATACGCATCCCATCTTTTATAGAAATAATGTGTCTGTACTTTTATATACAAAACAATAAAACCGGTTCCTATCAATTGCAACAAGATAATCCCGGACAACACCGTTTTAGATTAACCAATACTAACAAAGACGTCGATAACGTGTGTATAAATATCGTTAATTCTTCCAATTCACTTTGGGATTAATGTCGAATTTAAAAGACCACCCAGCTATATTTTAGACGATAGAAATTTTCCACAGCAATGGTTTCAGCTGTGCATATTTTATTATCAGAAATGTATGCGAGAGATAAATATACATATGTATACATAAATATTTATAAATAATATATTAAATCACATTACAATCTTATATGCGTTATCGGCAGCTCCTGTTACTCTCGCTTCTTCTTATTTGTCCCTCAGTCCTCATTTTTTAAATGAGTGATTTTTCTGACAAAGGGAGAAGAAAAAGCTGTTTTCTAGGTTGGCAGTATTTTTGCACGAACAGTTGGCAGAGTTGGTGGAAATTTTCTGTTTCTATGTCTATCCTTGTAGCCATGTCACTAGTAAGGGTGCTGGAGGTAAACGTTTTGTCTGGGCTGACGTTATCCGCCTGATAGTCAGGGACCCGAACCTTGGATTAACCACTAAGGAGGCTGTCCTATCAGCAGGTGCAAAGTACTGGGGCTGCTGTATTGCCATTTGGTGAATGGAATCTGGACCATGCAGTAGCTTCTGGTGGGGCCTCTCGATGCCATACTAGTGGGTAATTGTTACGGCTTTACCTTATCATGTGGTACAAAAAAAAAAATTCTTCGTTTCTTTTTCTCTCTTAGTTTCCCCTCTCTGTCCTGCTCTAAGTAAATCTGTCGACCTAGCCCACAAATTCCAAAATTTCATCATGACAAGTTTCAAGAAAAAATACACGATTAAACCCGGTTCTCCAACTTCCAACGTAGACCCCTACTACCATGTCTCCTTCTCCAACATCAGGGGTCTACGTTCTAACCTTCCAGAGGTTGAAACCCAATTACAGGAGACTAAACCAGACCTTTTATTTTTAAGTGAAACTGGCATTGGACAGGCTATTTCCCTAGATGAGTTTGCAATTACAGGATACTCTAACTTAACTTCTAAATCTGACCCCCAAGATCGCCATGGGCATGGAATATGTGCCTATATTAAAGATAGCTTTCCATGTGGGAGGGACATCTCCAGGGAAGATCCTAACTTACCCTATATGTGCTTCCGGGTTGCTTTAGCTCACACTACTGCATTTATATTTACTCTCTATCGCCCCCACAACAGCGGAGTTACTATCTTTCAAAGCATATCTGAGAAAATTGACCAAGTCCTTTCTACTTATCCTTCAGCTAACATTCACGTATGTGGAGACTTCAATGTTCACAACGTCGAATGGTTGACCATTCAAGACCGATGATGAGGGGAGGTTCTGTCATGATTTCTCCATTGCCTATGACCTCACTCAGATTGTTCAGGAACCTACCCGTGTGCCCGATAATGACGGCCAGTATGCGAGCCTACTAGACCTTTTTCTCACAACTTGCCCTGAACTATGTTCAGTTTCTGATCTGTCGCCTCTTGGATCTTCCGACCACTCTGTTGTATCAATTAAGATAAAAATGAAATGTAATAAGTCCCCAGACGTACCTCTCCATCGTACAGTATATCGATACACTAAGGCTGACTGGGATAGCTTCCGTACATTTATATCTGATCTACCTCTGCATTCCATGTTTAAAAAGGATGTGTCCTCTATAGTATTAGACCTAACTGAATGGTTAATTGTAGGTATTGACCATTTCATACCCTCTAAAAAGTTTCAGCAAAAACCTAACAGCCAGCCATGGTTCTCTCCAGAATGTGCTGCTGCCATTGCGCACAGAAATCACTTTTTCCACTGCTTCAAACGTAATAGATGTATGGAAACTAAAGCCGTTTTCAGGACTGCCAGCAACCATTGTAAGAAAGTAATAAGGAACGCAAGAGAGTTGTATGCTCAATCTGTTAAGTCCAAAGTAGCTGAGCAGCGGCTTGGTTCCCACCAGTTTTGGCAAATAGCAAACAGAATCCTGAACAGAAGCGTGTGCTCCATCCCAACTATTATCAATGGACCTGAGGTAATCTCGTCAGCATCAGACAAAGCCAAACTCTTTGTCAAGAACTTTGCAGCTAATTCTACCCTTTGCGACCAAGACCGCCAACCCCCAATATTTCCTCCTGTATCAGAAAACACGCTATGTGATATACGTATATCTGTACGTGATGTTGCCAAGCTAATCAAAAACCTTGATTCGAGTAAAGCAACTGGCCCTGATGGTATTCCAATTATAGTACTCAAAAAACTTCAACCTGAACTAGCGCCCATACTTACAAAACTGTTTAAACGTTGTCTTAAGGAGAATAGTTTCCCATCTCCCTGGAAAATCTCATCAGTATGCCCTGTATTTAAGAATTCAGGTGATCGCTCATCCCCCTCTCAGTACAGGCCAATAAGTCTCCTGTGCGTCATGAGTAAGTTGCTAGAATCTGTGTTAAATACAGAAGTAATCAAACATCTCAACAAAAATAACCTTCTTAGTGACACTCAATATGGTTTCCGTTCTGCTAGATCTACAGCAGATGTCCTTACAGTTATATCGCATAGGATTAGCAAATCTCTCGACGGTGGCAATCTTTCTAGGGCAATTGCTCTTGACATATCTAAAGCCTTTGATAGGGTATGGCATAAAGGTTTACTTCATAAGATCGCTAGCTATGGTATAGCTGGAAAAGTCTTCTCAATTATTAAATCATTTCTTTCTGATAGGTTCATAAGAGTAGTAGTTGAGGGGCAAAAATCAGAAGCTCACAGTATTAATGCCGGTGTCCCTCAGGGATCCATCCTGGGCCCAACTCTTTTCCTGATCTACATTAATGATCTTCCAAATCATATCCTTACATCATTTGTAGACATTTATGCTGACGACACTACCATTTATGGTACCACATCTAAGACAGTAAACGAGCAAGTACTCTCCAATTCTCTCTCCTCTGATCTTGAGCATGTAGTACAATGGGGAAAGGAGTGGCTGGTTACTTTTAATGCATCTAAAACCAAGCTTCTCTCTTTACATCATCAACATTTTAATCCACATTTGTCATCAATTGAAATGAATGGCTCTCGTCTTCAGGAGGCCTCAAGTTTTGACAAGCTTCTGGGCTTGACCATTACTCCTGATCTTAAATGGAACACGTATATCAAATCTGTGGCCAAGGCCGCTGGAAAAATGGTGGGATCTTTCTATCGATCCAGTAGATATCTCACTGCTGATGCTATTCTCTATCTATATAAGAGCCAGGTACGTCCAAGGATGGAATACTGTTGCCACATCTGGGCAGGAGCTGCTAGAAAGGACTTGTCCTGCCTTGATAGAGTTCAAAATAGACTTCGTAGCCTCGTAGGAGATGTCCTTTTCTCCTCCTTACAACCTCTATCTCACAGAAGAGATGTTGCGAGTTTGTCTCTGATGTATCGTTATTTTCATGGAAAGTGTTCAACTGAGCTTCAATCTATGGTCCCCCCTCGCCAAACTTTCACAAGAAACACTCGTCTAGCTGTAAACACTATCAATAATTTCCCCCACTCTTTATCTGTGCCTAAACCTAAACATAGATTCCATGAACAAAGCTTCTTTCTTAGAACTGCACGCCTGTGGAATTGTCTTCCGTTTTCCTGCTTTCCGGCTGACTACAATATGGTTGTGTTCAAGTCTAAGGTAAATAAGTTCTTGATGAGCCGTTCCATATAAGTTATTAAATTTACCAAATTTTCATTACTAATGATTACTATATTGACCAACTTCTACTGTACACTCTTTAACCCTTATCCTTGAGTGGCCTCTGGGCCTTGATAATGTGGTGATGCCTTTGTAAAAAAAAAAAAATATCTGTATATGCCTTAAATAATAAATATATACATAAATGTAAAAATATTTACATAAATATATTTTTTTTAAATGGAGAAATAAAAGGAAAATGATAGATCTCACTATTGAGTTAGATGTAATTAGCATGCACATACGTATTATTTCAAAGTATCGATACATATATTAATATATAGATACATAGTAAATAGGGATTTACAACCACATTGCCTACTGCTTCAAAAGTTCATACAAAAAAGACAAAACACATAATGAAGTGAAGTTAAAATCGATTCCTTTTTCAGATTTATTCATTTATACATTTGTACATTTTCATATATAAAGAATAACCAACTTATTTCTATCGCTACTATTATATAAAAAGAACTTCGCTATCCACTCTGGAACGGCTGAGTCGATCCTTTTGAAATTTCACACTAAGGTACTTGCATCTTGAAATGTTTTTACATAGGGTCAATAGAAATACATCTGATAAGAATCGAACATCGATAATCGAAAAAATCCTAGTAAAGGAAAAATCAGATTCTGACTAAAGTTAACACTTTCATACAGCCTAACATCACAAGTGCATTTGAGAAGTTTTATCACAGCACAAGCAGAAAGGCGCAGTATATAAAATAAACTGTATTTTTTTTTATAAATCCGGGGTGCGTTCAAAATTAATTTTGCTTTTAAGATCACAACTAGACCACGATACTTGATTTCCGTACGTTTAAGTTTAATTCAAGAGATTATGTACAAATAATTTTATAAACAGTTTGATAAGACAGGTGCGCGTTTGAAATGAATGTTTTTATTTAGAGCACACTTGAATCATGATACTTGACTTTTGCATTTGAAACCAGTATTTACAGATAACTGAAGCCAGTATTTACAGAAATTTCTATGAAGTCAAAAGTAGGTTTTGTACAGTTCAATGCATCATTTTTATCGCTTTAAATATAAGAGATGTCTATCTAGTAATAAAGTTTTTAAGAGTTTGATCTTTGATGACGGGTTAGGCCCAGAAACACGATTCCATCGATAAAATTTCAAGCAGTTAAAATATTTAAAAAATATTTAAACAAAATATTTTAATAATTAATGAATATTTATTATGGATTAAGTCACTGTGAGGAGGTATGCGAACCTCCCTCCAGGTACACTGTGGAGGAGTCCCTAATTAGAGCAGGTAATCAATCGATTCGATTAAAAATGAGTGATTTCACTGATTTTGATGACAATAAATGTATGAGAAGGTGGAACATTTGTTCAATCCCGGACAATGTCGGATCTCCCAATAGTAGCATGATAGTAAACTCCTTAGAATCAGTACAGAATTGAATAAAGGTAGCGGCCTTTGCATACAAAAAATTCTAATATATGTCTTTTCTAGATAGAAACTTTTTAAAATAATTACATATAAATGTATATTTTTGACTAAAACAGTTTTTATATTTTATATTATTAAGATACATGACATTCAATTGTTCCTCTAAATTGCAATAGATTTTACAGATAAGACATAAACCTTACCCGCCAACTATATCTCTATAAGTAAGTAGATTAATGTGTGTGTCTGTCTATCTGTATGTCTGTGTGTAATTATTTTACCGATAAACTCTTAAACAACTGGTCACATAGCACTGAAATTAACAAGACATGGTAATCATACACCAAGGATCGTCTATAACAAGTAAAATCTTTGTTTCAAATGGGTGAATAACGCGTACAGACATGTATCAAAAAGTTAATATGCAAATTGTTCATTTCTCGTCGGCATATTTTTATTTCTTTGTGCTTATGTCGTAATTCAATTCATTTCTTCAAGTCATTTAATATGAAACCCTTTTACTCATCTTTTGATAACTACATCGCTATGGGATGCGACTGGAGCACTGAATGTTTTAGTTTCGATATTAGCTGATAAGAGACAAGCCATTTTTTGTAAACTTTTGAAATTACTACACAATATTAGGTACGATATAATATTCAACCCAGAATTGGCTTTTAATAAGAAACACGAAATCTGCAAGAATTTAAATATATTAAAGCATAATGGTCGACTCGGCAAGGCCATGCTTCCTGCGCTAACACACACACACATATTAATTAATGATATATTATTATTATTATTATTATTATTATTATTATTATTATTATTATTATTATTATTATTATTATTATTAATGTTATCATTATTAATTAATTAATTAATAAATTTAATAGGTGATAATTTTGATCTACTTCAAACTGAAATACAAATTGGAATTTTACTCTATAAAATGTATATATTCTCATAATTCTGTTAATAACTTAATTTAATATATATGTAATACATTTACTTTATCCAATATTGTTGAGGCAATAAGCCCTATATCGAGAAAATATTAACTTATTTTACACTCTAAGATCTGTTATACTATAATATAATATAACTTTGCGTATAATCTGAAAACTAGAAGTCGATAATTTACACTAAAAAAAGATTCTATACTAGTTTACACTGGAGTGTTTTTTTTTAAACCTCTTGTCATTAAATATTATAGAATAAATGTTTCTACTATAACATATCACATATGAAGTTGTTAAATGTAGGTGATCTTGGGATTGTATTTTGTCTTTGTTTGTTTTAGTGAGGAATTGATTTATTTTCTGAGGAACAGAAATGTAAGTTTAACTAGCAGAGCCAGAAGAATTAATAGTTTTAGAAGTATGTGTAACATTTTTATATAAAAAATCATATATTTCTATTTAGTTTAGTTGTCTCTATTTTTTTTATCTTCCCTCTGTCCACGTTTTTCTACCTCCCTTTCTTCAACACGTTTTCCACCTCCGCCTAGTTCACATTCTCCCGAGTTTTCAGTGTAATGACATTGCTCCGGGAAAAAACCGGGTCTCTTTTCCACTGACTTCCACAAACATATTAGGAAATCTATATTTGATTTTACTATCCTAGATAAATGACGAGTTTCTTTACTTCCCTGTATCCCTTCATAATATTTAAGCGTGCATACAATTTCTATCGACAACGTTAAACTCCGATTCTAGATCAATATAGACTACATTTTCTTATATAAAATTGTATAAAAATTACAGTAAAATATTTCTCCCGGGGAATGCAGTTTTTAAAATAACATACTCTACGAAATATTGGTCAATCTAGGCTATTTATTACTCCCAGGTAGCGCTTAGTAAGCACACGTGCTATGTAGTCAAGGATGGGGGGTTCATATCGGAGACACATATAACGGAGACTCAGAACGAAGGATGAAAATGACATTTATATAGATAACACACAGTTCATATTTATAACGAATTCATTATTTAAGGGGGGGAATGTGTAATACAGAGCTAAGAGATATATGTATACAGACTTTTAACTCATTAGAGGAGAGGAGAGACATTATTGATGATTGCAGAAGCAATTACTTGGAAGGGGGTTATACAAAGTTTGTTTACAAGATGATAGAAAAAACACATTTATCTTTCCGTTGTAATGACGACACGAAGAAAAACGGTTTACAAAATATAGATGGTGATTTTTTATTCATCCAAACGGCTGATTAATGACTCAGGAATTCTAAGCTTGCATGGCTACATTGTCTCTCCCCCCCAATCGCCTCTAACGGGCATCAGCTCCCAATCTGATCGACTCTCTCTGACTGTGACTGTGTCTGTGACTCTCTTTATCCTAACTTCGAAGCCTCTCTCCATATATTGGAAATCTTCTTTCTTGGTGACGTCAGAAGCGTGGTGAACAATGTGACTCCCTCAGGTTTCAAACTATACGTGCGATTGCACATGCATCTACACGCCTATGGTAAACAGGAGAACTTCTTTAATTGAATTGTATCGTTGTCAACCTATTTTATTTTAATCCTTATCTATAAACTCGTATTGTCCATTCTTTTAACTGGCATATTTAATATCCAGCTATTTCTAAAACAGTGAACAATCGACTACCTTCCCAAGATTAAACATCTATCATCTTTAAACAATTGCCTACTGAGTTCGATTCTAACGTTTTCCAAATAATCTTTTAAAACTTATCTAGTTTGCCTTCCTACTTACTAGGGTCTGCCCCTTTTCATAACACTATTTAGCACTTTAGATTAACTTATATCACATACCAAATATAATGTTGCCTTATTATTATTATTATTATTATTATTATTATTAATATTATTATTATTATTATTATAAATAATAATGTTATTATTATTATTATTATTGTTATTATTATCATCATTATTATTATTATTATTATTATTATTATTATTATTATTCTCGGGAAACACAGAGTTAAAAAGACAAAAAAGTTATTTCTCTCAGCAACGATACGACAACATGTTTGCTAGATTTATTATGCTGAGCACATTTGAATTTATATGTATTATTACTTAGCAATTGTAAAATTGTAGTTTTACGTTATTGGTCTTGTTTCTCGTCTTAACGAATCTTGTCTGTTTATATTTACTTCTGATATTGTGTTTGTTTTCTTTATAATTTCAAGTGTTAATTTTATTGGTGTTTAATCATGTCTTACCTTGCAGCTATCAATTTGTTCATTCTGTCCCTTAAAATAGGCTAATCACATTTTTGTCTTTTTAAAACATTTCTCAAGGGCAAGGACATTTTTCACTTGTTAGTGGGATATAACTTATTTAAATTTGTTTTTCTGACATTATTTAAACATCTTGACATTTGTTCGTAGTCCAACCGTTTAGATTTCAAAACCTTAATTTTGAGAATGATTTGAAATCATTTTTATCATTCACAAGAGCGAAGAACTTTTTTTTTCTATTTTATTTCCTTACGTCAAAGACCTTTTCTTTCGCAGATTTGCTACACCTTGTGTAGTAAAACTCCAGTATGCATTTTAACTTCTGGGAGCTATTCTTTTAATATTTTTTACGAGTGGTCTATGAAAGTATTTTTCACAATTCAACATTCTCAGTTGTAGTAATGGTTATGTCAAACATAAGCCAGAGTTCTCGTCGCCAGTGTTGCCAACATATGTCCAGATTACGTTGTATAAAAAGTCCTAGTTTTTTATTGCCAGCGTTGATGCCTAGAAATTCTGCTAATAAATAAGATAATGTGGCGGTATATTGATAAAAGTGTGCGTTTGATGCTCGGCCATCGTTTAAACCTTGAAGTCCATATATTCATTAAATAATTTAGATTATAATAACACCACAAAGTATAGAACATGATTAAATAATATTATATTCGACTAAGTACTATGAAATGAACTGATCCTTAGGAAGTTATAACACAACAGCTAGATATAAGGTTGCGTTATATGCGCAATCTTGTATAAAGAAATGCTAAATGAATATTTTAATGAAAATAGCAATAGCAATAGTGTACATTCAAATGTTTGTAAAAACACACCCATACAATTACACACATATATATAAATATAAATATGTATATATATATATATATATATATATATAAATTATTATAGTTATAAAGTCCATTTATGAAATTATAGTTGAACCCTTTTTAAAGAATTAAAAAGAAACGGTCAACGGGCACAAATGTAGCATTTCCACTTCCGCTCGTTGAATACTAAATGACTGTTTACTATGTATGTGCAGATATTGAGCACATATAAGTTATAATTTCTCTCAATTTTGGTATTAATTTCTGGTGTCATTGGGGTATAATGCTAATTTACCATCTCAAAGTTGACTTTGTAATAGGAATTCAAATCTTACTACGAACAGGAAGTATCACTTCCTATACTGATGGGTGTATAAGCATAAAACGCTGGTGTCTGTGAGTATAAAATATTTCTTAATATAATTTTAAATATTATATGTATATATGCATGTATATATATATATATATATATATACATGCATATATATATAATATATATATATATATAAAAATATTGATATATATGAATCTATACAAACATTGATATATGGTTATGTTTGTATATTTTATGTACCGTATTTATTGCTAAATTAATTCACTGTTCATTAATCATTTTGAAACGTAAGATATCTATGAATATTAATAAACTCTTATAAAAACAGGTTAGAATTATCTTTTACATAAATTCAAAAATATTTTATAAAGCTCAGTATTTTAAAAGGTTTGTAGACGGATATTATGAGCAGAAACTATCATTTGCAAACTCAAATATTTAAGATTTGCATTCATTTGGTCATTAGACACATCTACATGCAAATTGTCTGATTTTCAAATTTTCTTAAACCACTTAAGATTATGACTTAAATTTATGAAATTTTCTAGGATCAAATTTATATAATGGATTTGATCAAAACTGAGATAATTTTGGAATTAGTTTTACTATCATTTATATCTCGATTTTAATGTTAGTATGTCGGTATAGAAGTCTTGAAAATCGTTTTGTACATTGACTTAATTTTAACCCATACAGGAACGGCAATTTTTAGTATATATATATATATATATATATATATATATATATATATATATATATATATATATATTAATGAACCTTGTGTAGCCAGTTATCTTTCCAATCGCTTAAATGGCGTTCGTCTTTTCCGGTTCAATACAATCGAAATCCGTCCGAGACATTTGGATTTATTTCCGAACTTATTTCCCGCAAAATAAAAAAAAACAAACAAAGAAAAATTTGATAAAAATAATTATTTCGCCAATCAATTAAAATCAATCGTTTTCCGAGTCAAGCAGACGTGGAAGTCGCTGTTTTCTCAAAATAGAAATTCTCTCTTCGGAATTTATATAAGGAAAATATTTGTTCTTTTTCTGCTTCGTATCAGACCTTTCAATGCCAGTAACAGTCGATGATTGAAAACGGTGCGTAGACGCATCCATCGCACTAATGGATAGAGTGTAGGCCAGTGAATCTTCATTTTTAAATAACTGTTCTATCACGTGGCTCCTAGATGGAATTACAATCAGGGATTAAGACATAACAATAACTAAGTGTTTACGGGTGCATTTAATTGTCGATTCGTGTCCGTCTGTTACGCTTAAATTTGAAACGATCCCCCACTTGTACTCCATCGTCTTAAGGAGGAACTCTTCTTTTATAAGCTTTTGGAGTCTGACCTTAATTCTTGACCTGAAATGGACGACTGATAAATGTCGCTGATAAAATGAGTGGACCATTCTACCGTGCGAGAATGTATCCTATTGTTGACGTAATTCTCTACTTGTATAGGAACCAAATATGTCCTAAGATGCAGTACCGTTGCGAAATTTTAAGGAGGAGATGCTAAAAGTAACGTTTTTCGCGTTTACGTAGTTTAAAACTAACACCTTCTTTTTCATCTTACTTCCATCTTTATCCCAGCAGACACGCCGCTAATCTCTCTCTGCTTTATTGTTATTTTCATGACCGATGCTCTATTGGGATTCAGGATACGGCAAACACTTGTCTAGCCACAATAACATCTAACCATTTCCCGTACTATCTAAGGCTAAAACTAAACGTATATTCCACTGGCAAAGTTTTTTTTTCGTGGAACTACCCCTATGTGGAACAAAATACCACAGGGCCTTTTTCCAGTTGACTGTGTGGTTACTTTTAAGTCTAATGCGATCAAGTTTTGTTGAGCCGCCATCTTAAATAAACAAACCCTAACTCTAACCCTTACCCTAACCCGAGTTCCTCTATTACAAATCATAAATATGTTGTCTCATCGGTTGCATGATACTAATTAACCTTTGTCCGCGAGTGACTTTCATGTGTTTATAAGCTGTAACTCCTTAGTAAACGAAAATGATAACAATGCTTATACTAATATTTATAAATGAAAACAAAACTAATATAACAGCTAAACTATAAGCAAAAAGCAAAACGAATCGTGCTCTCAAAAACTGCACGAATAAAAGTGATATAGAGTTCAGCAGAACCTTTATCTGATAAAAAAAACACGGGCATTGGCTAGCGCAAATATGTGAGCTAAACAAAAAAAAACATGATGGATTAGCTAGCAAACTTAGCAATATGTGTATTTATAAAACCACGCTATAACATCAATCCCATGAACTAGTCTGATGTCCTTACGAGGAATGAAACGCGGAAACTTCTGTGTAGCTTAGTTGCTACATATGTGTGTTTAGCTTATTACTACTATTACATAAAGTACTGTTTCGTTGTTTCACAGCTCATTAGTGCGGCTAGACAAGCAACTACCGCAAGCCAAGATTGAAACCCGACCGCCCAAATTACAGTCGGAGCTTCTAACCGTTGCGCTATTCAGCTGCTGCTATGCGCGCAGTGAATTAACAATTTTTTGACATTGTGCAAATACCTAAGTTCAATTTGTTTGCACAAAGAGCATCGCTTAATACGCTAATGGTAAATTGTATATCACTTCCCAATATGCTCAACCTAAGATAGGAAACATTATAGTCATCCACATACAGTACCGTTTCGCTGTTGCACAGCTCATCAGTGCGCCTTGACAAGCAACTACCTTAAGCCAAGATCGAAACCCGACTGCCCAAATAACAATCGGAGCTTCTTACTTCTCTCTATATATATATAATTTTAGGTAAAGAAATTATATGGTTTCGGCAAGAATCACAATATTAGCTTTTTGGGGTCCTAAGAGAGAGACTAGTGCTTTCTACATCAGACCAGATTTTGGCTTTGTAGATTCGAAAGCCGTTCGAAATGTAAACACTTCTATTTTTTAACCCAACAAATTAAAGAGCTACGAAGACATGAATTGTGACATTAAAAGAGGCAACCATTTGTGGTCTAGGATGTATTTGTCTACATAGTCACCACAGTGCTTAATGCACTTTTGCCAAGCATTCAATTATGCACCTCTACCTTTGACGCACCTCCTGGAAAAATGTGTTTTTTTTATAATTTAATACCGTCAATATCTTCAACCGAAAGAGATGAAATTTCAGGTCATGAATACAAAAGTTTAGTTATAATAACAATGCAATTTGCAATCGTCTCTGATCTATTCGGGTGGAATAAAATTAGAAAGCATTACTTTTGGAACTCTCCTTTTTTATAGGATTCTTGCAGGTGTGAAAAGTTTTATAGAACGTTAAGGGAAGACACCTGGTAGCTAGGAAGATTATCAATCGGTAATTACTTTGCACCCTCTCCTTTTCCTCTCTCTTATTGAATCAATGTCGTTTTCTCTTAAGTATTTCAATTTGTTATATCCGTTCTGTGTTTTATACCAATCTTTCACAGTGCATAGTGAATTTCTTAAACTAATATGCACGTACTATGTTGTACTCAGATTTTTCTAATACGTTATTTTTCCTAAGGTATTTGATTGTTCGTTTGTTTATTTTTGATTCCATGCAGTATTCCCTTCTATTTAAATATTTTCATGTTGTCATTTCTGCTGCAGTTAAGTGTTATCACCGTATATTACCCAAAGAGGTGGTTTCTTTTGTAGTGTGCGATTATTGCGGCTTAGTTCTTCATTCACTTACGTTCTACAAAAATATGTTCTGATATCGTTCCTAATTTCTTAGATGCGTCCAGTTTATTCTGTTCTTCCGCATTGCCATCTTTGGTTTCTTATCTTATACTTTTTTTGGTGTGCAAGGTTTTGCTTGTGAATTTCCACTAAAGATTTTTCTTAATGTTCCTTTACAAGCTTTAACTTGCCTTTTATTTTCATTATTATTAGTACAATAATTAATTCTATTAATTGTAACAGTAATAGTATTAGAGTTTCCTAATAATAAATGTATTAGTACTATTGATAATAGAATTTTTAGCAACAGTAATAATATTAGTACTATTAATAATAGTATTAATAGGAACAGGGATAATACTAGTACCATTAATGATACAATTAATAGTAACATTAATATTAACTAATAAATAAATTTAATAGCAACAATAAAAGCATTAGTAGTAAAATTAATAGTAACAGTAATAGTATTAGTAGCATTAATAAGAAAATTAATAGTAATAATATTAGTCCTATTAATAATAGAATTGATATTAACAGTGCTACTATTTTCTTTATAGGTGCTATTTTTATAGGTGCGTTACAAGTGAATGCTTACTAGCAATTACAATTACCTTCTGTGCATGCTGAGTGGTAATTAGGCTCATACTTGCATCACTTTACAATTCTTTGGATAATCTTTAGAAATAATTATTGTAAGCCTAACAACTCTTTAGCGTTGATTTCCCGCTGGTATTGATCATCGGTTTTTCTGGAATTTAAGAGTTAATAACCGTCCTTAATCTCTATCACATTTCTAGTGGAAATCCGTTTTTCCATTAGATTTACGATAATATAATGAATATCATCATTTACTGTTCAGTTTTCTAACGATTTATTATCAATAATTGTTACTGGAAAAATAAGGGAAGTCTCCTTGTGTGTGATTTCAAAGAGTCTCTTTGTAGATTACATCACGTTATTGCATCAGTAGTTTACCATTGATTTCTCTCTCATAACAAGCGCTTATCAGTATTAATGAGTTTCAACAATGTTCTCTCTGCCATGTTTTTTGTGTAAATCTTGTTGGTGCCCTCCCATTTTAGTCTTCCCCGCCTCCTTCAACGTTTGTGTCGCCGCATGTGAAAATGTGTGTTAAGCACTTCATATATTCGTGATCGAATTGTTCACGTAAATCCTTGACGCAAAATATTAATTACAAATGAATATGGTTCTAAGTGGTATCTTTCTAAAGGTTCAATTAATCAATTCAAGTATACGTGCGATACTAAGAAAGTAATAGAAAGTAGTTAATACTTCTACCCAGTGAGTGATAAAAGCAAAAAAAAAAATCTATTCAGATCTTAAGTATTTTTGATTTCAACATAAAATCCATCTGAAGTCGACAAGACTCACCTGAAAAAGGTTAAAGTTTATATCAAAAAGGCAAATCTGGAAAATAAAATTCAAGATTATTTTTGAATAATCCACACAGTGCATCTTCTCCTTTAAAGAAAAAAGAAGTGACGTCACCAATGGGCGGGGGGGGGGGTTAAAGGACTATAAAAAAGAGAAAGACAAAGATCAGGGGAGAGATGAGATAACATTCGAGATCTCGTGAGAGACGTGGAGAACGTTCTAGATCACATGGTTGATGTCACGGTCGTAACGACAAGGAAATAAATGTCCTTGTACAGAACAAAAAAGCGAGTTGAAGTTATCTCCTATTATTTGTCTTGGTCTCCTTTGCAGCTGAAACTGCACACAACGTGTGTTTTAATAGTTCATCTACTGCATGCGCTGAATATATAGGGAAATAGAACGAATGCAAAAATACGTTTACGTTTATACAGGTGTGTTGTGCATGCGCTTGCTTATTTATCAATAGTAAAGTGCAGTATTTTCTTTCGCAGAAGTTGTTTCACTTCCAACTCCGGCGAGAATAATAACTTGATCAATCGTTAAACTATGTAATGCAACTTCTGCAATCCAATTTGAACCAATTCGGGATACTATCAAGGGGATGAAAGTCGGAAATGTCTCTTCTAAATTTGCCATCTCTTGCTAAAAGTAAAATTAATTTCACCATTTCTTTAATTTGATTCGAAGATCAACGGTTAACTGTTTATGCCCCAGTAGAACAGCTTTATACACTCGCCCATGGGCAGCAGCTTAGTCTCAGTCGACCCTCTCGCAGCGCTGACTGTTGATTGATTATTCAATTTCTTGCGAAATTCGTGAAATACTAGATTATCGCTACAGTGAATGCGAACTGTTCTGTGGAACTTGATAGCTACATTTTTAGATGAACTTGGAGATTAAAAAGATATTAAATTGAACCTGTACTCGTCGACTGTGTGGTTTCATCAAAACATTGGCTCACGTGAACTAATCACGTTTGGATTTACAAGCAATACTAATCTTAGTCCTGTCTTAGCCGTGTCCCATTGGTTTTCAAATGCTGTCACTGTTATGTTTCTGAATTTTTTAAGATGAAGATTTATTATTCGTATTATTTGGATTATTCAGACTACTGATTTCGAGTGTCACTTACATAACATTTCGATTGATGTATCCTTCAAACTTCTTCAGGTGTATCCTGACGGACTCGGGAACACGGGAATCTACAAAGAATTTCGAACGGAAATCTTTATTTAATCCACAGCCTACTCTTTTCTCGTTAAACATAACTTGATAGAAAACCTAAATAATTCGTAAGTGTACTTTTAGTGTCATCTGTACGGGGGATCGAACCTTCTACCTCTAGAAGGATGTAACTTACAACGGATATTACTAAGTACTTCATTCACTACGCAACAACACCTTGGATCCAAGTCTCTCAAGATACACTTAAAGAATACTTAAGGTTACATCAACGTAAACATACTGAACAAAACAATGCTTAAAATTAGAACAGTAGTCTGAATAATCAAAATAATACGAACCACCATTTATTCTTTACTTCCATTCGGGCATTGATAAAATGTGATAGAAATTTAAGTTATTATTTTCGCATAAGCAAACATAATGTCATTTTACTTCTATGCCATTATTATTATTATTATTATTATTATTATTATTATTATTATTATTATTATTATTATTATTTACTCACTAGTTGTATTCACACATGCTATCATCAAAGATTATTCTTTGAGAACAACTTGTGGTGTTCCATGGAAACTGAGTGACAACAAGTCTCCCAAGATTTCCAGTACTCTTCACCTCTTTCGATAATTTTATAATGGATTTGCATTATCAAAATAACCGCTTACCATTGATTTCCCGTTGGTGGCGACCATTATTCCTAACTAAGATTTGGGTGGCAATAACCTTCTCTAAGGAGCCAGTCTTCTTTTGCACATCTCCAGCAGAAGTCTACCTAGTGCTGTTTTTCCTCGGTCTTCCCCTCCTTCTCTTTCACGGATTATTATTATTATTATTATTATTATTATTATTATTATTATTGGATGCGGTAAACATATTTAATAATTTTCACATAATATACGTATATATTGTGTTATAAACAGACAAAAATTAGGCTTAAACACTGAAGAATAGTGATTCACTCTTTCTCGAAATGCTCACAAAGATATTAATTAAGAAAAAATAGCAATTTAATCGAAAACTATTCACAGAGGCAGCCTAAAATACATATCTAGCTAAGAGGCAAATATTTAACCTATTAATTTTAAATTATGGCCAGGTAGAACTGTTAAAAATAATGTTCTCCAAATAACACAGTAGAAGAATCTTGATGTATTTTAGCGTGTGGTCTGTTGTATTTAAGATGTTTAGAAAATAAGCCTTAGGTAACAAAACGTTGACTGACGGACATTAGGTATAAATGCTAGATTCCGATATTATTAAACGTTGGCATTTAAATCAATAATTTTCGTGTGCATTATTCGAAGAAATAAATAAAGGAGAAATGCAAATAACTATTAGTTATTATAGTAATTATATGATGTGAAATGTATAATTATCACATAGTATAGAAAAATCGACCGAAAATGTTTTATATATTTTGCCGTTGTTTAGAAATTGGTTTATAATTCGAACCGTTCTTTTTTAAACTGCTGCGTATCGAACGATAATCGGCAATAATATTTTTTTCTCATAATTCTCTTCCTGGAATTTTATTTAGAATAACTAGTTAGGATGCAATTAATAACTCTATCTTTGCTATATACGTGTAGCACAAATCCTTATAAAGCATAACATTAGAAAAAAATAAATAAAAATTTGTTAACTAAAACTTGAATATTTTAAAGTATTTGCGCTATTGGGATGTCTATTTCTCTTTTCGTTTTATATTCATGATACTTTGACCGATGTAAGTTTGGATCTTTTAGTACTAGTGCATTTATTGATCCGTGCTAAAATAATAACGTTATTATTTAAAAATCCATTCTTAACATGACGAGGGGAGGATGTTTTGTACCTATTCTATACTTTTACCTTACAACTGAATAAAACAAAACATATCATAAAACTTTAATTAAACTTGGATTTATGATTTCAAAAATAGCGCGGGTCAGTAAGTGCATTAGCACCGATCTTTTTTTGTTAACTACAACTTGAATATTTTAAAATATTTGCACTATTGGGAATTCTATTTCGTTATTGGTTTTATATTCATGATACTTTGACCGATGTAAGAAGATTATTTTTAATACGTGAACCTTCGAATCGAGTTTGGCAATCTGTACTTTAGCCATGAAGACTTTATGGAATTTTAATTAATTAATTAATAGTGTATCGTTCATATTTTAATTAATCCATGGTTTATCGTTCTTATTTTGCCAGAGGTAATCGGGCAGCAGTGTTAATTTTATGTTATTTTTAGCCTTAATCGTCTGTAATTAAGATTGAATCGTCAACACTTAGGTCAGTGTCATTTAGCAAAAATTTAAACTGTTACGTCACCCATGAATGAAGATGATTCTAGTATGCACGAAGGGCGTTCTAAACGTAATGCCCCCTAATTTTTATTACGCCCGAGTTGATCAGACGGGGATTGCTAATTGCATGGTTACGATGACTGAGCTTATGTATTCATCACATGAATGTTTCATTTCTCTGTTGCAGATATTGAGGGTGTGAGATTCTAAAAAATGTAAAATTTCCCAGGGACATGCGTCATAAGCATTGCAGATATTGACGGTGTGAGATTCTAAAAAAGCAACATCAGCATCAGAACAAGAGAGACGTCATCGTATATTGGCTGCAGGAAAAATTGAACCGATGAACATTCACCCATTTTGCCTATTAGACGTTTACGAAGTCGATGCAGAACTCTACCAAATAATACCGTAATAACTTAATTTGAGCCCAAAATAATAAATTTTAAGGGGTCATAATAGGGGCAAAGTAAAAAAATTAACCACTTTTTTTTTGCTCAACATATATCTCCAAATACCCATATATATGCTAGTATATCTATAAAAGTGACCGTTTCTGTGTGTCTGTGTGTCTGTGTGTCTGTATGTGTGTCTGTATGTCTGTGTACATTTCCCTACGCAATAAATCTGTAAATTTTTAGTCTACAGACTCGAAATTTGATATAAAGTGTACTAAGATTTAAGAAAATCTACGTGAGCGGTTTTCGGCCAAAAATTTGGCTGTTAAGGAGTCAAAGTTCAACGACTTGACCTTTGAGAACTCTACGAAACTCCTCCAACAATTTTGGGTCAAAACACTTGTAATTTTAGATATAGGTTCCTTGGATATGGATCTAACTGAATAACTTGATTTGAGCTCACAACAATTGATGTAAAGGGGTCATAATAAGGGTCAAAATAAAAAAAAATTGACATTTTATTTTTTTATTTTTTTTTTTGCTTAGCATACACCTCCAGACATCCGGGTAACGCCGAGCACCCATGCTAGTATATCTATAAAAAAAGATGCAATAACTCTGTCAATTTTAAGTCTACAGACTCGAAATTTGATATACAGGGTACTGAGATTTGGGAAAACCGATGTGACCGGATTTCGGCCAAAATGTTTTGGGGATTTAGGGGTCAAAGTTCAACAATTTGTCTTTTGATAATTCTACGAAACTCCTCCGACAATATTTGGTCTAAACACTTGAAATCTTAGATATAGGTTCCTTGGACATGGATCTAACTTAATAACTTGATTTGACCACAAAACAATAAATCTTAAGGGGTCATAATAGGGGTCAAACTTTAAAAAATTGGCCGTTTAAATAATTTGTGGATGAGGATTACGCAACGATAGCCTTACAATTCATCGTGCATCTACTCTTACAAAGGTAATCAATTATCTACTGAAACTAAACGGAGTAATCGTTGTTAGTATGTGTTACAAAATCTAAAGTGCAATTTACTGTTGCGATATTCACGCTTGCATCAATAAATTAAGTAATGTTTTCAATAATAGTGACACTTGGTAACGTCAGGGAATCCATGTTACTTAATCTACAATATAAATCTCGCCTGTCTATTTAAATGTATGTTTATATGTCTGCCTAAACTTTGGACGAAGGCCTCAGATATTCATGAAATCGGTATCGTTTTTACGCTTGGCCCTTCGGACGACAAATATCGAAAAATGGATTGAAAACATTGATTCCTTCACCCTCAACTGGACCCTTTCTTACAGGGGGTGTCGCTTTTTTCGCCGATAGTTTCGAAATTCATCCCCTCTTTTCGATTCACTAGCCACTTCCGGTTTGGCGATGGACACGATAGCAACGACGTCAGTTTTTTTTTTTTTTTTCACGTTATTTTCCTCCTTCGGGTTCGAGCCTGCGTGCCTACTACCACATTTTTTTTTGCTAAACAAACACCTCCAAATACCCGGGTAATGCTCGGCACCCATGCTAGTTGATTAGTACCTACGTGTTATGCAATATTTGTATGATTTACTCATACACAACAGACCTATATTTGCTTTTCTCGTGGAATTTAGCGAACAGAAAGTGATTAAAATGTCCTCGAAATAGTGATAATAAAATATTAATAATTTACTATTTATTAAGGTCATTCATTAAAGAATAAAGACTTATCATTTTGATAAATGGGGTATGTTTTTAATTCTGATAATTTTCTCAATATGTAAATTTGGTCAGCCATATTTAGGCATTTATTCGTAAATTCAATGTTTGCGATTAGTAGAGTAACTTATACGAATTTTTTTTTTTTTTTTTAGAAACTTAGAAGGAAGTAATCGTGGTCAAGTGGACTGTGTGAGAGGACTCTTTGAAAAGCCACCTTCGTTCCCATGTTGCAACTCAGCAATTAAGAGCCCAAACCACCTAACGTCTGCATGTCCAATCTTATTGGCAGATTGCCTTTACACTGCCAGTCACAACAAAGTATGTAAGTACCTCCATTTGAAGATATGTGGAGAGATGCAACTTGACAGAGCAACGAACATCTGGGAACATGAACCACCACCGATAGCATCAAACGGAAAAGTGATTGTGTTCTATGACAAAGACATACAGGCGGGCAGATACATAAAAGACAAAGCTATCAAACCAGATATTGTAATATGGAACAAGCCCGAAAGAACTGCACTCATTATTAATGTCACGGTCCCAAATGATTTTGGCCTTAATAGAGCCGAACAGGAAAAGATAACAAAATATCAGGACCTAAAAAATGATCTAAAAACCACATGGTCTCTGAAAGAAATAAACATTATACCGGTTGTGATGGGGGCAACTGGTTTAATAAAAAAGAACCTTCAAAAATACTTAGAAGCAATCTCTGGAAGACCAAGCTGTAACGAAATACAAATAGCAGCCATAAAGGGAACAGCATCTATTCTTAAAAGAGCCCTAGGATATAAATTTAAATCATAACAGAATCAAGTGTAAGCTCCAGGAGGGAGCCCCTTGATATCTTAAAACTTACTGGAGTAAAATAAAAAAATATATATAGAAAATGCTTCTGAATCACATCTCCATATATATATATATATATATATATATATATATATATATATATATATATATATATATATATATATATATATATATGTATGTGTGTATAAATGTATACATAAAAAATAATCAAATTAAAAGAAATTATAAAACAAATTAAATTAAATAACAAAAAAAAAAGAATATTTTGAAAGTTCATGGAAATGGATAAATAATCAACAATAAAGCAAAGGAAAGATGGTCTTCTGTCATGAAGTGCTGATCACTATATATGTATCTATATATTTGCATATATATGTGTGTATATATATGTGTGTGTGTGTGTGTGTGTGTGTGTGCGTGTGCGTGTGCGCACGCGCGTGTGTGTATGCTTATACTCGATAATCGAAGTTAAGCAACGATAAGCCTAGTCACTACTTGATGGATGACTATTTGGGAAAGCTAGGAGCTGTATTTTTAGGGTTGTATCTGAGGGCGCATTACTTTACTGGTAGAAATGCATCCCTATTTTTCGTTAAGACATGCATCTAAGAGAAGGAAAACTCTGATGTAACTACTTGTGGTCTACTGTCTGTCTTGTGTCAGTTGTTTGAACCGACAGCGATTAGCAGTATTACCAAAAAGTGTTGTTGGTTCTACATAAAGTATTCACCACTATAAACAAATCATGTGTTGATTTCTGAACAACTTAGTTTTTGTGGCGGAACCTCATACGTTGAAATCGACGGGAGAGTTCATTTTATTTATTTATTTTTCATATATGATTAAGTAGCATTACCCTTTATTAAACATATCTCATTTTGATGCATAAGAAATATAATTATGTTATTTTAGTTGATGTATAAGATTATTAACATAGAGATGTAAAGGTGCAAATGCAAATATTAATAAGAGTTTATGTCTTTGGGTAGGATTACATAGGCACGTTAATAAATCATGTAATTTTACCAAGATTATAAATTCGCCGAATGTTGTTTCTGTATATGATGTTGTACTTTCCCAATCGGTGGTGAATACATCCCTGTGTCTCACCTAAGACATTCTATATAACAAATATTAAAAAAATAGGAGCGTAGAAGAACATTAAGTTGTTTATTCAATACCGGGCAACGTTGTGTATTTTTGCTAACATTTATAATACAACGTCGTGTACTTATGATAACAGTACTTGACGAATACGTGAGTATTGATTATTTTTATTGGAAACCGATAATTGCGTCGTCTTTTTTGTGGAATCTTATTCACCCCAAATCAGGTTATTTCCTACTTTGACATAAGTGCTACTATTTGGGACTACATCCACAGAAGCACAATATAGGGAGATGGACAGATGTCTATTAACATTATATTTAAATTACTGGATATTTATACAGCCATAGAAACAGGAGACGGGGAAGGAATTCTCAAGTCTAGGAGTTTGGTGGGGGACCAACTTTGGATATTAAGATAAATTAATCATTCGAATCACTCGCAATTAGTTAATAAGGCAACACCCGTACCATTTTCTCAGCAGTTAGAAGATTTAACGATACCAAGTTTTCCCATGCACAAATTTATATTTACTTCAGCCTTTCGTGTAACTGTGATGCTGACATATTAGAGAAAACAGTGGCGAGATAAACAAAAATCTCGTCGCCGATATTTGTGTGACCAATCGGAACAACTGGCGCCTATATGCATAAAAATGTTTCGTCTGCCAACGCATTGGAGAACTTATTTTTCTTCTTTTCGGTCAACATCCCCACAATGAACTCTTAAATCAAGAACAGATACGTGCCAGAAACCTAATAATCGATCAGATAATCAGTATAAGCAATCTAAATTCTTATTGCATCCTTGTCCGTACTCATCGTAAGAAAACTGAACCTTGCTATTCTAAAACAAAAACCAAATACATAATATCCAACAAAAAAAAGAAAAAAAAGGAAAGGTGAATACGAGGTTTTCCAATATTCCCTATATGTGTTGCCATGGTGATTACCGATGATTTTTTTTTTTGTTTGGGGTTATGATCGGTTTACTTAAATATGTTAGTCGAGAGATACATGTTTTGGTGAGCATTACTTTTTTATTATCAACGGAGCATTAATTAACTTGCCTCTCGTCACGAGGAAATTTTACACAAGGTCGTGTTTTTAATACGTGAGTTAATAAACCTACTTTACAAGGATATTTTGGAGTAGGAAATAATCTTAAAATTGATTATGTATATTAATAATTCCTATTTCCTAACGGATGATAAAACAAATACTACACCTTGGTCCTAACCAGAATTCTGATTTTTATCATTCCAAATCTTACCTAAAAATACACCTTCAGATTTTATATATATATATATATATATATATATATATATATATATATATATATATATATTAATGAAAACAAAGGTATGTAGTGTGTATCTGATATACGCTACGGTAAACTTCAAACTAATATAAATAACAGTATTTATATATTGAAAAGTTAGTCCCAAGCGAATTAAAAAAGCCCAATATGTAATAGATAGTAGAGCTTATTATAACTTACTTACAATTTAAATTTTCTTTCTCTTATATATATATATATATATATATATATATATTATCTTAGATACACATACGCACATCTATATATTATATATGCACACACACATATATATATTACATGTGCAAACGCATACATATATATTATATACGCAAAATAAACAAACATATATAATATGCACACACATATTTATTGTATGCACATATATATATATATATATTAATATATATATATATTATTACAAAAATAAGATATTTTATAATGTCTTTAAGAGCAGTCAATTTGTTGATATGTAAATCAATGAATACTAAACTATACACTCACATGATCCTTAAAGGTCATCTCATATGAATCTGTGCCCAAATCGGCACTCATATCCCCATAGAATCTAAGCACAACTAGCCCTTGTAGACACAGTTCGCACTTACTGCTCGGCTAGACGCAACTAGCCCTCACTACAAGGCTAAACACGGTTAGCTCACATTACACGACAACAGTAATTCTTTAAAAAATGTCTTGTTCTAATTTAGCGACGCTCTTTCAAAACACCCGAAAGTATTTTAATCTCGATATGTCACATTTAATCTCGATATTTGTAAAATACTACATGAATCGATTTGTAATCTCTTTATTTAACACGAACGACAGTTTCATAAAATTCGACGACAATCATATTTTAATCGCTCCATTTCACGACGACGAAGCTTTGTATAATGTCCAACATGAATTGTATTTTAAGCTCTCTATTTCACGACCACGACGTTTTTCGTAAAGTCCAACCCAAACTGTTTTTTTCACCCATTTCACCAGCAATTTTCTACAAAATATGACTCTCGCATCGGTTATATCGCCTTTACAGTCCGGGCGGAATTAGGTTGTAATTTAATTAGAAAAATATAATTGACATCATACTCATAACATTTTACACACGTCTTGATCTATTTGCTGCAAACCACTCCCAGCCCTCTTGGTTATGATATTTTTATAACGTTATTTAAAACAATGCATTGATATGCAAATTAATGAATATTAAACTGCAATAAATATATATATATATATATATATATATATATATATGGACTGGAAAGGTGTTCAACCTTAGAAGATTCCAAGCCAAAACACTTGTTAATGATGGACTTGTTAGGGAACTGTTGTATGCTGATGATGCTGACCTGGTAACACACTCCCCAGTAGATATGCAACTAGTGATGGATCTCTTTACAAATTCTTGTACCTGCTTCGGACTGAAAGTTAGCATTTAGAAAACTAAAGTCATGTACACTCCCGATCCCGATGATCTGTATGTGGAACCTGATATCTTCGTCTGTGGAAAGCACCTTGAAGTCGTAATAAATTTTGTCTACCTTGGAAGTGCCTTATCAAATGATGGCACTCTTAATGCGGAAATAAGACAGAGAATCAGCAAGGCATCTGATGCTTTTGGAAGGTTACAAGATAGAGTCTGGTCTCATGGTGATCTTACTCTGACAACTAAAATTTCAGTATACCAAGCATGTGTAGTACCGTCCCTACTCTACGCATCTGAAACTTTGACCTTGTACCAGTCACATATAGAATTGCTCGAGAGGTTTCATCAGCACTGTCTTAAACACATTCTTGGTTTAAAGTGGTATAGCTTTGTCCCTGATACATATGTCTTAAAAAAGGCCAAAACAGCCAGTATTGCTACCATTGTTATTAAGAACCAGTTGCGTTGGGCGTGTCATCTTATCCGGTTTGAAGACTATCGACTCCCAAAACAATTGTTCTATGGTGAGCTCTTTCTTGGAAGAAGACCCCAGCACAAGCCAAAAAACGTTTTCGTGATAGCATCAAAGAGAGTCTAGTGAGCTTTCATATTCCTGTTGACAGTTGGGAGTCACTAGCGTATGATCGCAAGCAGTGGAGGACACTGATATACAGGGGTGCAGAACACTTTGAAGCAGCCAAAATAGACCGAGCGAATCTTAAGAGAGCATATAGGAAATGCCAAACCTTGCCACCCAACTATGGAGATCTCGGGATCTGTAAGGTGTGTGATCGGGCTCTGGTGTCTAAGGCAGGTTTTGTTAATCACATGAAAGCCCACGATAATACAGGTTCCGCTGCTGTTAGTTTCATATAAATTAGTGAACGTTTTCAGTGTCACGTCTGCTTGAGGGTGTGCAAGTCACTGGCAGGGCTAAAAAGTCATATTCGGGCACATGGATTTTAGTGACTGAGGGAGTGGCTCTCGTCTGACAAGACGTTGCAATCATATATATATATATATATATATATATATATATATATATAAAATAAGAAATATTTTTCCGTCCAGAAAAATGCTATAACTTTGCAAACACAGACGCCACATAGACATTTAATTTGATCTGACTGCTATCCAATATATGATGAAGGTTCTGCCCATACTATCACGTACTTTTATCTGTTATCATAAAATTTTATATTATTTCTCTGGGAGAGTCACATTGCAGAACAGAACATACTTACCGGTGGTTGCGGGGTTTTCACGCACTAATTATTTTCTCTTTTTCTTCCCTTCAACAAAACCGGGAACTATTCTGAATTGCTCACAATCCGAACAACAACACCATATGTTTGTAACTATTACTAATCTACGTTTATCGTTAATACTTTCGTCAAATACGCTCGAAATCATAATTCCTCTCTCAACAAGTCTCGACGAATTTTTCATTGGCTACTGGTACGCGTTGAACAAATTTAGAGAATAATACAATAAGCGATTTTCAAAGTAAACTTTCGTCGCATAGAATCGGATACCTTGCGTCTTAGACAAACGCCTTTTGCCATAACATCTACACCATGCACGATTTTTCTGTTTTGTATTCGTACATAATTTCTATAGGCTGGCCTACATGTCTTCAGTTATACCCTGCATTTTTTAAACCTACTATGCATTATTACATACTACTTTAATACAGAGACACACAATTGTTGGCAAATATACTCAATTGTGCCGTGACTTTATTGCGAAAAAAAATTCTGTGTGAGCATTAAAACAAAGTTTGCTTGCTGTTATTAAATTTTATTATTTGACGAATCTTTTCCTGTTTAAAAATATGTAGAAATACACACTTTTAATATGTAAACATTTCTTACATTTATCAAATACTCGTCCAATTTGGGTTATATCGGATAATTTTAACAAATGTTTCCATATTTAAAGCGTGTACTTCTGGATATAAGCACATGCACATCTCAATATATTTTAACCCGAAGAGAATCCACATATAATAATATTAAACATCACCAACAACAAAACATTTTAATGCCTACATCGATTTTTTTTGGTTCGCAATAACCCCGCGCTGTGATTTAGTGATTTTAACCAATTGTTTACATTTACAGTCATGGACACTTTTCAGGTTCGTGTTTTTTACACGTTGTCTTTTTCAGTACAGATTACAAAACATACACGCAATTCTTCACATTTTAATCTAACCAGATCTACTTTCTTTACCTGTCCCAACGAAAAACTGGATTTTACTGTGTCGAATTATTTACATTGACATCTATAATTAGTCACGCAAGAACTTTTAATTACACCCTGATAATGCATTTTTAATTAATAGTTTAGTTAGTTTGTTTTTTTTGTTTTTTTTTTACACATGTACCGATTTGTTTACATTTAAAGTTATAAAAAAGATCCACTTCAAATTATGGTCAGTACTTTCGTAACAGAGTACAAAGGTGAGAAGAACTTCTGCAGATTTAGCACCTAACCATTATCGATTTCGATTTATTAAGGCAAAGGCAAAGAAATATTTATTGAATTTTTTGCTGCTTATTCAAATTTTTCACATATAAATTTATAAACAATTACGCAAAAAGCTTTCATTTACACACTACGTGATTTAATCCTACTCTGCATTTTCACCTAAAATTTTATACAACGATGCCGATATCTTCACATTTACAATACTGATGAACTTTTCTGTTCACATCATGCAATAGTTGACTCCAAACAGCAGTGCACACCAGTGAAGTAACCACATCAAAACAGCAGTCACCGCCTACAAATAACGGTTCACGCCTAAAAACTGCAATAATTCACTCGAAACATCAGTGCTAACCACTGCCATGTAATGTAATGACCTGAAAACCACTGTCAATCACCATCATAACTGCCAGTCTCCAACAGTGCCTGTCACTGATAACTGCATGCATATAAAATGCAGTTCATTTTATGTCAAAGCAGAGAAATGGGACTTGACACTGGTCAAGATCGATAGTAACCGTAAATAACTAAACATAACCGCCTAAAATGCCAACGACCATAAGTTCCCGCTATTAAAACAGACAATTTCATATTGGAACTGCCCAATGGAGACCGGTACTGGTCATAGTCGACAGTGAACGCCGGGACAAACAATGAAAATTCGAACTGCAGACAGTGTCTACCAATAAACGCGAGTAAATGCAAGTAGACCTCTAAAACAGCACTAACCATTAGTGACAATGACTGGCTGTCACAAGCAGTCAGTGGAGGCCACTGCCCAACATGCCCGAAAGTTAATGACAAATGATTTCAGTTCGAAGCAGTCCAATGGAGGCCCACACTGACTATGCCTGCCAGTCGCTTCCAGTTATAAAGGCAGCAAGTGTCTACCAGTCACGTCTGTACTCGCAAGTAATTTCCCCAAAGCAACAGTACTCGCCAGTAATCCTTAGTGCTGAAAATGACAGTTAGTGGTTTGGGCTAGCTGCGACTACTAGACAATTCTCGACAGTAGAAAGCCTGGTAATTTCATCTGTACCACAGACACAGCCGCTCACTATTTTCCAGAGTTGATAACCGTAGTATAATTTGTTTTCAGGGATGGGTCCTTTTCCGAATTTGTTTTGCTTTATGCCATAATCTTATCGGGAACGCAATAAACTGGTTCTGCTAGTATATACACAAAATAATTATATATATATATATATATATATATATATATATTAGTGCAGGGTGTCACGATTAACACCAGTCGACAGATTTGAACTCGGCAACACGAGCACTCTCTGGCTCGTTTAGCAAAGACTGTATCAAATTTGCTACCATTAACCACGAGAAATAACGTTGAATTTAAACATTTTTTTATTTTTAAATGGTTTTTACGTCAGTCACGGTGGTCTAATCGTTATATGATGATCTATGCATAAGAGCTAAATCGACCGACTTAATTCAACTGAATATGCTCAATGATAAAAACGAGTTTCTTAAAGGGGCTCACACACACACACACACACACACACACACACACACACATATATATATATATATATATATATATATATATATATATATATATATATATATATATAACCTGTTCCAGAATCATTCAGAGGCTATAAGAATTTGGGCTGCTGTTTTCGCGAATGTTATATTTAAAGCGTTTTGGTTGATGCAATATTTATTTTTTATTGGGTGTGTTTTGTCGACTTAACGAATCTTTATGACGATCTCGGGATGCTATGCGGTATTTAAAAACTGAACGCTTTATTTATTCATTAACTAGATTTGCTTTTTATGGGATACATTTTTTAATGAACAAATTTAGTAACATAGGCACATTTTTGGTGAAGTTTAGCATTTAAGAGATTTAACCACGAGACGGCACTTCATCCCTCAAAATGTTTAATATATTACATTTAGTTACTTTAGCGGATTGTGGAACTAGCATTCTTTTAGTACACCCCCCACACACACATGCGCACATACACATTAAATGTCTACGGGAGCGAACCTAAATGTCTACTAGACACTATCCTCGAGTGTGTAAGATTTATTTCGTAAAAAGAGTTTGTCAGGACTACCTGGCATGAGGACGCATTCCCTTACAAGTAAAATATGATGAAATATTTAAAAACACATAGTATTCCGGACCCAAATACGATCTCTGTAGTATTGCTAACAAACGCTGGCTTTTACGAGAAATGCACTTTCTGCATTGATTTTACCGCAAGCATCAGCACAACGTTGTATACTCCACAAGACCAAATGAGTTCATAATCTAGAATCCAATAAACCAAAATACCACAAGAAAATAATGCTATAACATATATAAATGATCACTTGTGGAGAAGAAAAATGGTGTTTTCAACTCAATATTTGTCAGTGTTGTTAGATAAAGAACTTTAATGCAACATTCGAATACCTATGTATCTTCTATAATCTATATTAGCCTCGTGAAGTGCCCCCCTTTGATTTTTGAGAACTTCGACTGAAGTAAAATGAAACAAAGCTTCTAGGCGCAACCGGGCTCATGAAATAGAATTTCAAATTCTACCTATCGAATATATCCGGTGAACCAGGTGCAAGAGAAATACAAACAATTGCACTCAAAGGAATGGTTACATCTTAAAAAGATTTCTCGAGTGGAGCAATTTAAATTGTGGGTTAATACCTGGCATCCTGTAGGATGACCCATCCTCATGTAAAACGAAATGATAAGAAATTTAAAACAAGAAAACACATATACAAACACACACACAAACATATATATATATATATATATATATATATATATATATATATATATATAAAGAGATATATAGGGAGCAATTTTTTTATTGTATTCTATCTAATCGTCTGACAATGATTTCTATATTGTGTTTACTTATAGGCTTAATTGTCTTTGTTTAATATCTAGTTTTACTAAACTTAACACAAAACGAGCTGGAACATGTTCACTATAATTAGTTAATCAATGTGTTAATTGCCGAAAAAATCCACAAACTATTATGTGATTTTCACATTAACAAACTATTACGTGCCAAGAATCAAATCACAAGCGAAAAATACAGAACGAAGATATTTTCCAAATCGCTATATGTAAAGACTGTTTTATTAAGGCGATGGTTTTAAATTAAAATAAATTACAGAAAAACATTCTTATTACACAACTATATGGTTCATTCCAACGATTAATTTTTGGCATTCATAATTTAAATACAACTCTTATTTAAATGAATCCTGTGTTTCGCGCGTATATGAGGTACTCTAGAAGTTAAATTTTCACAAACTCTACGTATTAAATTATGCTGTATTTCAGCAAAAACGCGTAGAATGTTGTCTTCCAAGTTGTCTATTGTGGCTGATTTATCAGTGTAAACATGGGACTTTACGTAACACCAAAGAAAATAACCTAATGCAGTGACACAACACGACTTACATGGCCAATTGACAGGTCAATTTCGAGAAATTTTTCGTTCATCAAATATTTCTCTCAGTAAATTAATTGCATTGCGCGCTGTGTGACATGTTGTTCCGTCTCACTGAAACCACATATCTGCAAAATAATGCCTTTCACTTGCGGTACGAAGCCGTTGCTAATTATTTTTACTGTATCACTCAGGGTTGAGTTTGGCCATCATCACTTTTTACTGGTCAATAAAGCGGACCAAATAGTTACTTTGGGCGGGTGTTTGGCTCATAGCTCGTGGCTTATAAGCGCTTAAAATTCGGCAATTATATTTATTGACATAACCATTTAACATAAAATGTAACTTTATCACTAAAGTAAATGTTGAAAAAAAATTGTGGATAAATGCCAACGTTTCTTTCGGTCCATTAACCAAATGTACAACGTGAACGGTGATCATTTAGCTTCAACTCCTGCACGAATTGAATTTTGTAAGCGCGCAAATCAAATTTTTTTACGCAATGTTTTTCATAACTTCGAAGCGCACAAATTGAATTATAGAGCACGTTGAGAAACGTACATTTGCAACATCAATACTTCGCTGTACGACAACAATTGTTTGTTGCTTGCGCACTGAACGATGTTATACATAATTGGTATTATCGTTTAGAGTGAATGAAGTGTGAAAAATGGTCACGGTTTCTCTAATTAAGCTAATCGTCGATTAGGAGCACCATAAAACACATGATGCCTTGTGCGAACGGAACCGTGATTTCCAAAATAAATTTCCAAAATTCCCAAACGCGTCATGACGAATTACAAAACAAAGCTGAATTCAAAATAATCGATAAGTGCGAAATTTTCCATTAAAGAAAATAGACTTGTCAATGTAATATCTGTTTCCTCTAAAGATTGCCTTGTAATAAGGAACACAGACCATTTATATCAGCCAAAGTCTTTGCTGCGAAATCTTTGCTTCAAGATCTTCATATTAGGGCCATCCGCAATTCTTACTCATAGCAATAGGCTGTATCGCCTGTCTCGTCAATGAGTAGTTACAGTCAACAGCTTACGAACGTGTGACTGTCTCGTCATTCAATAAAATATTTTCCCGCCCATTTATTCAAGTTGTCATGAGAAATCATGTTAAGATAATTAAACTATATAGTTTAACTGCTTCCATTGGGGAAGCACATAATCACAAACAGCAACAGACTAACTTTATTTTTTTTTTACTCGCGTTCACGAAATCTTTTTTTAGCAATTACTAATAACTACAGCAAAAACCACGACTAGCAGCATCTATGTAATAACCCGAGCAAACGACCATGAGAGCTTTTACTGCTGTCAAAAACACAAAAATTAGCAATGTATACGCGATGAAAAATTCAAGAAACTATGATGCACTATTAGAACACTTTCGTATCAAAGTCTACCTGACCAGGTTAATTAGGAGAAACATCGAATTTCATATATATATATATATATATATATATATATATATATATATATATATATATATATAATTATCTTTTACTGTAACAATTAAATAATATATATTAATATATTATATATTAATATATACATATCCAGTTAATATAGTAAACATATATATATATACACGTATCGATATATATTTAGTATTGATTTAGATAGTATTCAAATATGAAAGTAAATAACACAGTTCTTCAAGATAGCTCAATTGTAAAATACTAGAGCAATAAATATTTCTAAAACTTTTACCGCGTACGCAACAATAGACACACACACACACACACACACACACACACATATATATATATATATATATATATATATATATATATGTATATATATATAAAGAGAGAACGAGAGAAAAGAGAGATAATATATTTTCACTGAATCGCATTTAGACTATAAAATACTTCGATCCGAGGTTGAAACCTAACTCTTTATTCAGCGGTCAGATTTTTAAACAAGTTTGATGACAATTCTATTACGCGCAAAAGTTTCCATATTATGCAATTTGCATAGAGAAACAAAAAAAAACATCTTAACGTCTTTTTATCAAAAATATGTTATGGTTATAACTGCTTTTATCGAATTTCATCTGTTGTTTGATTATTTTTTATTTCATTTAAAATTTTATTGTATATGTTCCATGGCTCAGAAAACTATGCCTACTAAGACATTAATTTGTAGACATTTTACGTTTCATCGTACATCTTAATCTATTTTTCACCGCGCTCTACTAGTGTTAAATATTGACCGAGCAATGTCGAAATGTGTGCTGGTGGACGATTATTACGATCCTTTTTTATATTTTTTAAAATAGAATGTCAGAAAGAATGCTATTACAGAGAAATAAATATTCATGGATAAACTTATTTATGTTAAAATGTTTTTAGAGAAAGAAATGTTGGTCGCCATAACTAGCACACGCAAATATGTTAACTTGATCCCAAAGAATGTTAGCAAATTAACAAAATGACGTAAAGAGAAAGTTTGGAAATACACGTATTAGTTAGTCAAGAGTTCGGAGTCAGAGTTAGCAGACTCAGTAGATAGTATGACGAAGGGGGACTGTCCACAGACAATAATGGCTCTGAGTAGGAGTAAGTGTCGATAGCAAAAGTCTAGGACCAACGTTCCAGCTTTTCAATAGGGGAAACATCCGAAATAAACCTGCTGTAAATATCTCCAAGATTTCGGGTCCTACGAATCTTCGTTGGCAGTTTGTCCAATGATACGTCAAATCAAGATCAACCCCAGATGGACCAAGTATGTTTTCCCATTGTAAACTCTAAGAAAGTGTTTTTGTCCCTGTTTGTTATAATTTTTGTATGTCACGTTTAGACACCACTAGATAATCAGATATTTCGAACCGTAAATATATCGAGCGCATAAATAATATGCACTTATTTATATATATTTACTCTCACTACACAACACTAGTACAATGATTTTCTCTCTCTCAATATATATATATATATATATATATATATATATATATATATTGCCGCTTTTCTCCTCACGCTTCTTAGTGCATATATTCACAGGCCGTTTACAACCACGGATATCCAGCCTCCTTGCTCAATACCGCCGGTTCTTATATGTCGCTTGCAGATACGTTTGCGGCGTTGGACAGATCTTACTTTTTGTTGCATTTTCACCCCAAACAGGGCACAGTGACACTGTGATAAAGGGTGCTACTATCTGGAATTTATTTTGCAGAAGTAATATGTAAGTAGATGAGAAGCAATATGTTTGTGTATATTACACTTGAACTTTTACTTGTCAGTCAAGGAAGCAAGAAACCCAGAAGAAACTTTAAGAGTATAAGTGGGCTTTTGATGATGGGTACAAAGGTTATAGTTTGTAGGAGTATCTGCCATTAAATACTTGTAAAACAAGCAGGGTTGCAAAATTCCGTCGAGGGAATAACAGTTGATACCTAGCTGACAGTCTGGGACCTATACGGTTTGCGAATCTCTTTTGAACCCTGTCTAAGAGTGAGAGACTAGTAGAGGATGCACAAGCCCAAATATAGCGACACTAGTCCATACGTAGGCGAATGGTTGTCTCGTTTAGGTACAGATACTCTCCAGAACAAGTAATTTCTAGCACGACAGAGAAATCCTGCCTTCTCTGCAGCAGCTTTGGCAATAACCTCAATGTATCTGTTTCAACTCATGTTACCTGTGAATGTTACGCCGAGGAGTTTGAACGAAGTACTTTAATGTAATGTATCATTAGCCATAACTATTAGTGGTTGAGAAGTTTTCTTGTAGTTATTAAAGGAAATAAGCTTAGTCTGGACAGCATTTAAAGTAACCATCCATTTTTTTACCCCATTCGACTACAGATTGAATGGATTCCTCAAGGGTTTCCGTCATTGCCTTTGATACGGGTTTATTCGTTTCCCACATCATATACCTATCTCAGAGACAATTTTATCAAGGGGTTAATTTATGAATATCAGGAATAAAAAAGGTCCAAGGAAAACGAACATATGAATATTAGGAAAAATAAAAGGTCCAAACATCGACGATTGAAGTGCACCCGCATTTATTCAATATTGTTTTGACTTACGACCATCGAGGACAACCTGGATTCTTCTCTTATTTAAAAAAAGATTTAATTATATTAAGTATTCGTCCAGTAATACTATATGATTTGATTTTTATGAAAAGACCATCGTGCCACGCCCTGTCAAAGACCCTAGCCCTAGCCCCTCCATGTTTATCAAGTGCATAGTATATACGTTCAGATTTTTCCATAAGGATATTTGCAGTAAAACATCTTAACCCATAGTGTTGGTCGAACAGAAGTTTAGTAGATGTGAGGTTGTGGACTAGAGCTTGATTAATTATGGACTCAAGTACTTTTACCCATCTAAAAGAAAAAATGTTTTGCTGTTATTCTTTCTTGTTTCCGATGTTGGTTTTCTTGAACATCATTCATTCATTACGTATTAATAAGATGATCATTTTGACATCCATTTCCCCGGTATATTTCTAATTAGAATTATTTCTATAAGAATATCAGGTATTTACAGAAGGGACAACGTGGAGGTGGTGGACATTTCTATGTCAAAGTGTTTCTCTAGAACGAACTAGATTCGAACTTAACACACTTAGATTGCCAGTTCGTGCAGTTAAACACTTAATAACCGCCGCGATGTCGCAATGGTGCATTATAAATGCATTAATACAGAGATTAAATGTGCTTTATAAACGTAATTTACAAATAAGTATAATTCCCTATACTATATAATTTTGTAGGTATTATTAGACATAAGATTTTCTTACTATATAAAATTACTTACGTCTGATTTTATCTATATGGTTGTATGTCAGTCTGTATTTGTAAAAGTAAAACTGTGGACAGTTATAAGTATTAACGATAGTAAGTTTTTCTATATTACAGACTTACATTTGCTTCCGGCTAGAGTGTAAATATAGTGACACGAGAAAGAAAAAAAGAAAGGAAGAAGTAATATACGAGGATATCGTCGTCGATGTTTGCGCGATCAATCGGAACCACTGGCGGCCATATTCATAAAAAATATTTCATTTGCCAACGCATTCGACAAATTCGACCGTAAGAGACACGAAGGTTTCTCAGTTTATGTTTTTTTTTCTATTCGGCCAACAACCCTGACATAAACTCGAAAATCAATGAGAGATCCGTGCCAGAAATCTAATAATCGATTATTTAATCAGTAGAAGCAATCTTCCACCGTCTGTGTGTCTTCTCGTCCAGACTGGTCGAAAGGAAATCAAACGTTAGTATTCGGAAAGAAAAATAACGGAACTGACCTTCTGAAGATGCGTCATCTGAGTATGCGCGGTTAGCGAGAAAAATACCAAAACTTGAACCTGGCAGACGAATGAAAAATAATTAAACAACTTCCGTGTGAAACTGAAATGCTTTTTAAAACATGAATCTAATAAGTGCGGAGAAATTATTTTTTCAGGCAAGAGTGCGATAGATCAACGAAAATCATTCACGCGTACAGACCAACAAAATAAAATTCGAAAATGAAAAGTTGCAGTCACTCTAAATTTCTGTTTCGAATATAAATATGCTTAGCAGACCAACAGACAGTTCATTTAATAAGAATAATGGATGCACACAAAATAACACGAGTCTATCTAATCTGATTTAGCGATGAAAACGTTATTTAATACACAGGCTTAACAATCAAGCTGGGCCGACGGACAGTGTTTCGGATAAAGTTACGAGGATGCATATAAAGACTATAAAAAAAATGAAAGAAGCTGTTTAAAAATGAAACGAGGTGAAAACGAGGTAAACGTTGGTCAACATTTAAAAGATTTCTTTTTCTGTGTGTGTGTGTTTTTTTTATGACAGCTGCCTACGTGCCGATGTTATTATTCGACAAGAAAGGAGAAGTTTTAGTTTGGGCCCGTGATCCGGTTGTTTGAATCCACATTCTCCGGTCTAGCGAATTTCGACGATTGCAGGTTTTCAGTGGGCGTCACTATGAAGGAAGTCTTACTGTGGTGGACAAAAGAATATACAGCATGTTATTAGATACTTGGTTTTCTGCGGAGAACATCGAACAATGAATTTCGATTGAACACTTCCGGAAGCCTAATGCATCCGCCATTATATAAAAACTGTACGTAAATAACTGTTAAATATCGTCAAATATGTCTTAATAGTTCTTACCTTGTGAATAGTCTGACACAAGGAAGTAATAAGGCCGAATTGCTTTGCCAGTTTCCTGCCAGTTTCATGCTAAGCTACATAAACATTATTCATTATTTTCAATTGAGGAGGTTGTTAAGGTTGCTGTGTACAGCGTAGGCACTCTATACTGCGCTAAAAAAATAACTCCTTATCCGAAAGTATCATATATCTCTAAAAAAATTACCCTCATTTTAGAGTACCCTATATCTCTCCAAAGCAACCATCCGCGCGTGCATAGAGTATTATTGCCACATCTACAACTACATAGTTTATCACGCCTAGATATGATCCAAAATTAAGACGCCAACTTAATAGGTCCCACACTATCAACCAAACTCTAACCCAGTTCCATCGCCGATATGTTTCATCTTTATATCTGTTTTACATGTATTTTGATAAAATGTGCTCTGTTAAACTGCCGCTTGCGTAAATATTCTCAACAATCTCAACAAGTAACATAATCTCACTCCTACATTGGTGACATTGTTAGATGGCGAAAAAAACTTCCATTTTTATAGCTAATTCCCTAGATTACACAACCCCTCCAAGTTATCTACTTTCCTGATTGCACTGACATTCAGAAGTTAAAGTTTAATTTGAATAGACATCTCGCTGCTCAACTCCTTACATAGTTTCCTTTTAATCTGGTACCAATATGACCCCTTATTTGCAAAAAGAAATGCCACATAATAAAGAATGAATATTAGTTGCAAAAAGCAATGCAACTGTAGCAAAATGTAGTAGGCAAAATTCAGGAACAAAGATAGGAAATAGCCAGTCTCGCCCATCACCGCCCACCTCTAGAAGAGAGGGATTTCTGTGCTGTAATGACCGTAAAGAAAGAAGGAGACAGAAAAAAAGGCAGAAGAAAACTCGCTTCTCACAGATTCGTGGATCATAATCACAAAGAACAATCCAACCGCCAGAACCATCTACGCACAATCTGCAAGACACTTTTCTGACTGCTTTTCAGCGTTCTGCTTTTATAGCGGCCAGGAATTATATATTTGCATAATCGCGCGAGATCACACGCGATTCTGCGAGAATTGCATGAGGTCAAAGCCAATAAAATCCTATGTGCTTTGTTTGCGTCAAATGATAGTAAAAAAAGAATTGATTGCATTCAAATAAAATATTTTAAATAAAGCCACGCATAAATTAAAGGATCCTCGTAATATTAACACGATTAATGTATTATAATAATAAATGAGACAAAGAATCGGATATGCATGATGATTATTATAATAATTTATTTATTGCGGACTATTATCCTCATCTTTCTTAGTTCTTGTTTCATGACGTTTCGCCCAACTATTCGTCTGGCATTCGTCAGGTGGTAATCGCGACGTGATAGGAACGCCGAATATCCTACCTGCATTCTCAGCAATTACTGCCATCTCAATAATGATTTCCAATTAATAATAATAATAATAATAATAATAATAATAATAATAATATATTATAATTTTAAAACAAACGCTTAACTTTGATAATAAAACGTATATGATTTTCTTACTACATGTATGGTAGATTTAAAAATTATATATATATATATATATGATTTATATATATGCATTATATAATATATATAATAATTATTATTATATTAAATAATTATATATATATAATCATTATAGTACATAATTATATATATATACATACACACACACATATATATATATACAGTGGCGCGAAAAAGAAAGCCCGTTCAAAAACCGCAAATGTAAGCATAATTGAATGTAACTGTTTAAACCACCTATCTTTTATTTGATTCGCCTTTTATCTCTCTATAATTTTATCTGTTCATATTTGATTTTTAATTGGAGTATCGTGGTGTTCACGTCAATTTAACGAATTAACTTCAAATCGAGAAATAAACTCCGCTGCAACAAATTAGCTTTATACCAGCTTAACATCATATTCACCTCTAAGACGACAAAGCATCTATCATCGTAATTGTTGTTGCTCAAGATTATACAACGTAATATTTAGTCAATATTTTCAAACTTTTTCTTAGTAATCGGCAGGAGCTCATTAATCTCGTTCTTTCTGATTTATCTAATCAGGAAATCGGCTGCAGATTGAAATGTGATGAGAAAACGGTACGAAGTACTGCGCAAAAGCACCAAAACACCGGGAGCGTTCGAGATGCCCCTAAATGTGGTTGTCCTACAGTTATTTCTTACAGGGAAGACAATGCTATCAAAGTCCGCAGCCTCAGAAACAACTTTGAACCGACTCTCCAAATCCAACAACAGTGTATTCTTGTTAAAAAGTGACCTCCTTCTACAGTTAAGAACAAATTAAAGGAATTTAATTTGCGAGGATATGTTGTAAGACGCAAGCCGATGATTTCTGTAATGAACAGAAATTGCTGTCTTAACTTTGTCAGATGCAATGAAGATAATGACTCCTCTTATTGATCGAAAGTGATTTTTAGTGACGAAAGCAAGTTCAGTAGGCGATGCAGTGATGGTAGGCAGTATGTCCGTCGAATGAATGACGAAGAATTTAATCCTAGTTGCACAGTTTAAACGCTGGAAGGTTGTGACGGCACGGTTTTGGCGTGGGCCGTTATTAGTGCTAATGGTCCACGGCCTATTGTTCGCTTGCAAGGTCGAATTAATCCGACCAAGTACATTAATATGTTTATTGAGCATTTTCTACCCTACTTTACTCGAAATTTGGATGATAATCCCATCTTCATGCAGATTATTGCTCCCATTCACACAGCTAGCAATGTCAGGAGGTTTCTTAAAGGGCATAATATTCTGTGTTTGGATTAGCTTGCACAATCTAAGAACCGCAATCCTATCGAAAACGTATTGCATTACATCAAGTAACAGCTACGCAATGATAAAATCGCAAATCTGGAAGAACTTTGAATAAATATTAAAGAGAAGTGGGGTGACCTTTCACCGGTGTATTGCCGCAGACTAATTCAAGGTATGTCCAAAAGATTGCAGGCTGTAAAATTGCAGAAGGGCTATGCTACTAGACATTAACTAGTCCATTGTGTTTCTGTTGTATTCATGTTGTCTTAATGTTTCAATTTTGTATTGTGCGATGTTTCGTTTTGCTTTCTCGATGTGAAGTTAATTTTTTTTTAATTGACCTAAACATTATGGTAGTTTAATTAAAAGTCAGATATGAACAGATCAAATTATAAATGAATAAAAGGCGAATCAAATGAGGTATAAGTTACATTCAATTTAACATACACTTGCGGTTTTTGAAAAAATGATAAGTGCGGACTTTTTTTTGGTAACATTATATATATATATGTATATATGTTTGCATATATATATGTTTATATATATGTATGTTTATATATATATGTTCATATATATATATGTTTATATTTATATATATATGTTTATATATATATGTTTATATTTATATTTATATATATATGTTTATATTTATATATATGTTTATATATATATATTTATATATATATATATGTTTATATATATATTTATACATATGTGTGTGCATGTGTGTGTTTCGTCGAGCAGCAAGATAAATCCTGTTTGTTTCTTTTTCGATCCGTTTGTTTTATTTGGCAGGCTAATGTTTGAAAATTCTGTTCATTGTATAAAGAAATTTGTCATAATCGGGGATGTTGTCTACTTTTACAAGTCGTTTTCAGGCGAGTGACGAATTTATAAATTGCGTTTAGTGAACTTATCGAAAAAGTCGATTAAAATCGTTAAAATTACTTCAGCGTGTCCTCACACTTATATTGAGCCTGCTTGCTGGTCAGTTTGTTTTTGTGAATCAGTAAGGCTATATGTTTGGGAGGCGCAGGTTATAACGTGTGACGGCTAAAATACGGATGTTCTTTTTATTAATATATTTCTAAATTAATTGGGGGTGTCGTGTTGGTAGATAGAGCTGTTAAGAGAAGAGGGATGTAAAAGGAATCTCGAATTATATGAGAAGTTATAAGAGGGAGGATGTGACGGAAATAAAAACGAAAAACATTTTGATTTGATTTGACGTGTTCTCTCAACTTCATTTGGTGGACAGGTTCTTCGTCGATTCGGATACACTTGCTTAAAAATTTGATACTATATGTCTAAAAAACTATTTTTATTTTTATTGTTTGTTGCCTATCCACCAACTTGTTCATCTAATGTACAATGTAACGACGTTGATCCATAGGTGGTCTAGCAATATCGAAGATTACGACTCAATAAAAAGATCGCAACAGTGTACCGAGTTTACTGACCCTATGAGATAATTGTCACGTGCTTTTTCTAGTGTATTATGAATTACTATTGTACACTATTTTTATATTAAAATATTCCCGATATCAAATTAAGCTATAACAAACAAAACATCTTAGCTTATGTACTTACATTAAGGGTGAAAACAATCCGATTTACAAATAGTACTATGTAAAAGAAAGGATAATATCATGTTTAATCAAAACTATTCCGAAAAATTGTTTTTATTTCCTCATATAGCAAAGACAATTCTAATGAAAATTACATTATATCGGTTATAATTATGCGATAGCCAATTTCTTTTTCAAAATAATTTACAGACAAACGGACTGAGTCATTGAAATTTATACAGAGTTAACGTTGATAATTAAAATACACGTTACCTAGCAAGCCGCCCTGCGCTGCCCGGTCATGATATACGCTTAAATATTATATTTTAATTCATACAGATTTTATATTCATTATAACAGAGCCAATTATCTATCGATTAGTATTATGTACCTACTATATAGTAGTGATTTAAAAAGTAAAATGTGATTTGTGTGTCATCAGCTGGAATCTAAATCAAAGGAATATGCAAATTATTATAAAATAACCTTCATGTAATCGAATATATAAACTATTTCGTTTTGATAATTTCACAATAGAAAAGGCAGTGTTTTAAAATCAATGTGAAAGCGAGAAAAAAAAAACTATACTTTATAGCTACGAGGGGCGTGAAATAAGTAATGCCCCTGACCCACTTCCCATTGGAGTAGAGCAACGAAATTTGGCGCAGTTATTAGTCTTTCTCTACATATAAACCAGCCAGAGTTATGCATTTCTCCCATCGTTTTATACAGCACTGAAGATCGTTTTTGGAGAACACTCCAGGTTGGTCCTCCAACCACGACGTGACTTCAGAAATCAAAGTTGCATCATCTGGGAAACACTTTCCTTTCAAAAACAACTTCATGGCTGGGAAGAGGTGAAAGTCAGAGGGTGCAAGGTCAGGAGAATAGGGAAGATGGGGAAGGATTTCATAACCACACGCCCGTGCTTCTGGTCTGGCGACATGCGAGTTGCAGACCGGAGCGTTGTCCTGCAGGAGGAGGGTATCTTTGCTTATCTTGCCCTGCCTCATGATTTTGATAGCTTCCCTTAATTTCCTCAAAAGTGAAGCATAATATGCTCCTATAATTGTGGTACCCTTTGCCTGGAAATCTGTCATATCTACTCCGTCCTGGTCCCAAAAGACTGTGAGCATGACCTTGCCAGCGGAGGGCTGCACTCTTGCCATCTTTAGAGGTGGTGAGTCCAAGTGCTTCCACTGCATTGACTGGGCTTTGGTCTCTGGATAATAGTGATGGACCATTGTTTCATTCTGTGTAATCAGTCTTTTGGAAAACTTTGACTCATCTTCTTGGCACCTCTCCAAATTCATCCTCGAGCACTCGACGCGTTCTCGCTTCTTGAATGGTGTGAGCAACCTGGGAATCCATCTGGCAGACACCTTATGCATATGCAAATGGTCATGAATGATAGTTTCCACAGACCCTGTACTAATCTTGACATCTTGGGCTATTTGGAGAATAGTAATGCGCCGGTCTTCCAAAATGGCAGCCTCAACTTGACGGACAGATGCCTCATCAATGACAGAAAGGGGGGGCGACCAGGTCAGGGAGCTGTTTCCACAGACTTCCGGCCATGTTTGAATTCATGATGCCAGCGTTTTACAAGGTCATATGATGGGGCATTATCACCATAAGTTTCTTTCATTTCATCAAAAGTCTCCTATGGTGTGCGTCCTTTCAAATACAAAAACCGGATCACTGCTCGACATTCAACAGGCTCCATTTCACACCTGCCTCAGTTCAAACATCTATAAAACAGAAACCACAATTAGTTTAGAGCTGTAATTTGCCATATAACCCGTAGAGATAGAAATCATTGCACATGCAAAATTTCTGCTAGATCAGACACATGCAAAATTTCTGCTAGATCAGACCACTAGAAGTGGTTCAGGGGTATTACTTATTACACGCCCCTCGTATATAGATAAAACCTTTATCGCACTTGCAGTTTTTTTTTTGTGGAAATTTACTGCAACCGAATGATTCACTTTTTCATTGAACAAGTTGTGAATCAATATTTTCATGTGAAGAAAGAACAAGATTATTTTTTACTGTTAATCTTTGGGGTATATTTTCATATTTTCGAATATACTACGAAAGAACATTCCAAACGTAATGCCTCCTATTTTTATTTCGCCCAAAGGGATAAGATGGGATTGCAAATTGCCTTATGATGAATGAATTTATGCATTCATGCACGAAGAGTTTCATCTCTCTGTTGCAGATATTGATTCTAAGAAAGCAATCCTTGTCATTGACGTGCGTCAGAAGCAGAGAGGTGTCATTGAACTCTTCCATGCAGAAAAAATTTAACCGATAAACAGTCACCGGCAACCGTTGAATGCTTACGAAGCCGATGTAATAAAGGTTAGCACAGTTCGATTGGTTCGACGATTTTAGGGCGCCGACAGAGATCCGCTCCGGATTTTACGACCGAGGCATTAAAAAAGGTTAGCAATATAACATTGTTAATATTGGTGACTATGTGGAAATATAAATTATGGAGCACAAAAGTCGCTCGTATTAATGATGGCATCGCTGTTTTCGCTTCGTATTTCTTAAACGTTTTAGATTTCGAATTAAAAATAGGATGCCTTACTTTTGGAACAACCCTCGTAATATGTGAAAATGTACTTGAAAAATATGAAATAAGAAATATTAAAGCGGAGTTATAAAGAATGATAAAATCGAATATAGTATATCGTAAGTATTGTTTTTGTATGAATTCTTAAAAAATTGTAATTTAAAAATATCATCGTAAAAATAAATCTGCTTCATAAATCTGGATTTATATAACACAATATTATAATATGCATCATAAATTCAGATGATTTTACTAATTTTACATTATAAATTGATTCAATACAACTTAATATACTGCAGGTAAGTATTGTTTTGTCTCTTACTTTTGGATACGCGCTAAACTGTTGTTTATAAATGCAGATTGATACAAAATAGGTTTTAAATGAAAATGAGACATTAAGTGATGAAAACTATATTTAAAAATGTACATAAATGAAATATATACTTGTTTAATTGTTTACTCGCTTTAAGTCTCAGTCTTCTTGATAAATACTATTATCACACATGTTCTTCAGAATTAACGGATTTATTCCCTGCTAATGTTGTTTCGGTTCATTTAGTGATCGTCATCAGATCGGTGTTTTGATACCCCATTGTAATAGAGTTTCCTTATTCCACTAGTTCATTTTAAAAAAAACAACGTTTTGTGAAACTCTCTTCCTGTTGAGTGTTTTCCCCTGCTTTTATCCTTGGTCCTTTCAAGAATAATCAATTCTTTATTGGTGACTACGCTAAACTATACAACGAAGAAAGAGGAAGGTAATATGTGTGTGTGTGTGTGTGTACATGTGGGAAGATATTACAGAAATAGTATTTGCGATTATCATCTTTAGATTCTGTTGGCTCCTTACATTGGCCTTACGTTGTCTGTGAAGCGATTCACATAAAAAATGGCATAAACTATAGTCTACAGACATGGTGTGTATCTGCGATTGCACATTGTTTTATCTGCTGAGATATTAACATAAACGAGAGGTGACAGTGACTAAGTGATTAACGACACGTATTAATAACCAGTTAGTTTCATACAAATTTTCACTTATGATGTTAGCAATCTTCACGTTGTCGTTTCTCTAATTAGCCAATGTCTTTATAGAAAAACATTCTAATTAGAAAGATATCGGGAAACACAATGCTAAAATTAGAATCACGTTTGCAAATTAAATTAGAAAAAAAGAGTTCTGTTAGTTTATTCTGACTTTTTTACAGTTATTTCAACCCAGACAATGATACAGTGCCATTGGATGTAAGGAGGTATTATATTAGATCAATTTGACAAAGATACTGTGTAGAGAGTTCAGCGGCGAGATGCCTGTTAACACTACACTTGAAGTTCTGCATGTCAGTAAAGTCAGGGAAGCAAAAATTCGGGAGAGAATTCCATTTCGAGAGAAGAAACTATTAAAGCAGAAGTCTTTTCGGCATCTAAAGATATTTACCATGTACAGATTTGGCAGGGGTTGGAGTTTGGTGGATCGAGAGGGGCCTATTAAGTTAGGGACGCTTTTGGACCCTGTCTAAAAGTTATCGACTAGTGGCAGATGCATCAGTTCAGAAGTGTTAGCAATATTCCATCCATGAGCAAACGGTAGCTTTGTAGCGATATAGAATACTCCCAAGCGTAACTTTCTAGTAGAGAGAGATGAGTTTCTTCGCAGCAACCCTGGCAATGTCCTCAATGTATTTCTTCAAAGTCATGTTACTTGTGCATGCTAAGCCGAATAATTTGAACGAATAGCTTTCAGGTAGCATATCATTAATTATGACAATCAGCGGTTGAGAAGGTTGCTTGTAATTGTTAAAGGTAAGAAGTTTAGAATTGGCAGCATTAAATGTTACAATGAAATTACGTCGCTATTCCACTACAGACTAGGTTTATTTTTCTAAGGTTTCAACCATTGCCTTAGATATGCGTTCATTTGTTTTCCTGTCGTGTATGTTATAGAACGTAGTGTCATCTACAAATATACTCATTTCGGAGACAATTTTATTATGGAGATCATTTATAAACACCGGGAATAATAAATGTCCACACATAAATGTGGCACACCTGCATTTATATGATGTTGGTTTGATGTACGATCATCAAAGACAACCTAGATTGTTTTCTTGCCTAACAATTTGATTATATTAATCATTTGTCAAGTAATAGCGTATTATTTAATTTTCATGAGAAGACCCGCGAGCCGAATCCACTGTGAAAAATTCCCCCCACTTTTTATCTGTGCCTAAATCAAAACGTGGATTCCATGAACAAAGTTTCTTTCTTAGAACTGCACGCCTGTGGAACTCTGTTCCGGCTGCCTGCTTCCCACCTGACTACAACTTGGATGTGATCAAGTCCAACGTTTACAAATTCCTAATGAACCGCCCCCTTAAGTAAACACTTTATCAAATCTCCACACTAACGTAATGTACTTTCAATAACCCTTATCCCTGAGTGGCTTCCGGGCCTTGATAAGTGGTGACATCTGTATAAAAAAGCCCTCTCAATGTTTTAGCTACTAAACTCGAATCTCTGTCTTTTACGTTCATGTAATAAAAAATACGAGTCCTCTTCGAATTACATATGTAAACAATACACCGAAGAAAGAGGAAGATAATATATGTGTGTACATGTGGAAGATATTACAGAAAAGGCCAAATATTAAACACGTTAGAAGTAAAACCTAATACTTGGCGTGGCACTTACCCGGGTCGGGTTTAGCTGGCTTCCCTCGAAGGAGGAAGTTTTTAGGAAATATTAAATTTACAAGCGATCAGTTGCATGTACATCTCGATCAGCTAAAGATAACGTTGGGAGTTTTTGTATATTTTTCTTGGCTGGAAGTTGTCACCGTCATCCTATATGTTACACCTGATATTCCCAAATGTCAGCCATCGTGTACAGAGTGTACAGGTTCAACTTCGTTTAACTCCAGACATCTAACGAAAACCGATGTATCAACGGCATTATGACGGAGTACCAGTAAAATAAACCCTGAATAGAATAAATAGATATTTACAGATATTTTCAATGTTTTATGTTTCAGTGATTGAAATCATCTATTTTAACTGTTGTGTAAGTCAAAGTGTGGTGATACACATTAGACTATGATGATATAATGTTTATCACCAAAAAATTGACTGCCATCTTTAGCATTCCGCTGTGTCGGTAATGGGTTTTTAGTTGGTTAAACGCTGACACTAGCTGGAAAACTCTCGTTTAGTTATGTAATACTAGCAGGGCACATTGCATTGCCTGGTCATAATATACGCTTATATATGATATTTTAATGTAATATAATATGTATGTATGTGTGTGTGTGTGTTTGTTAAGATTTCTTGTTCCTTAGAAGCGCCGGTTGAGTTTGAATAAAATAAATACGTATTATATACGTTTGAAACCAAAAACAACGCATTATTACAAAATAAACAGACACATATTTTGGTTTCAAACGTATATAATACGTATTTATTTTATATATATATATATATATATATATATATATATATATATAAATATATATATATATATATATATAATGTTGTTTGTTGTATTGCACCCAATATATAGCAGTGATTTCAAACGTTTTAAAAAAATGTTACTTGAGTGCTATCAGCTAAAATCGAAACATAAAACATTTAGCGCTCAAACCTAAGTTGCTACCGTTTGAGCTACCGTCAGAGAGATAAGAAATCGCTGAAAAAACAATTTAACGTATACATGTATATATTTGCGCCTGCATATAAGGACACTTTAAGTCGAGTTACGCCTTGTCTATTTCCTTCTTTTTTTAATTTTGATTCCTTAGCAACGATTTGCACCGGCTAAATACCAATAAAAAGAAGGTCCACAAAAAATGAAATCAGTCGATCTGACTCGTGCCGTTTTGCGACATCGGGTCTCAGAGACAGTTTTAAAAAATAGAGACAGATAAGCCAACACAGACGCAGACATGGTGAGTATTATACATTACATTTTTGATTTATCTACAAATTGAAGCTTTTAAATCGCAAGGTAAATATTATGTTTGGGTAATCAACATTATTTACCGCGTTAATTGTGTTTGCGAACACAGCGTTCTAAGCTATATTACGCAGTATACATAATCTCTTTTTTTTCTATAAGCGTTTTTTAACAAAGAATATAACAGAAAGCATGAAAAGAAACGGAGAGAATACAGTTAGACGCAAAATTTACGAAAAGCAGAGTTGTCATACCAGTAAAATACTTTGCTCTTCTTTGCCTTGCCCCCTATGCTCCATTTATCACGGATTTGAAACATCGTATTTTTAACATGTTCTAATAAAATCACTCATAAAAAAATGTAGGCTAAGTTGGAAGTCTTTGTATCATAAACGTAATGTAAGCGGTTTTATGGCTCTTTTTCATGCGTAGTCACTAAAATTACTTCATCCACTGGAAAACGGCGTTTCTTTTTAAAAAATATAAGCAAACAATTTTAGCTAACGAACAATATAATTTTAAGTTAGATTGTAATAAATACTGCTTCATTTCAGGTTTTGTTTGATTTGTCAGCAAATTTGTTCATTTGTGTTCAAAAGATGTTAATTTTAGCGGAGAAAGAATAAAAGAAAAAGAGTCCAAATTCAACTGCGAATATTTTAAAATGAATTAAAATATGATTTAGAAGACTAGAAAAGTTAATAAGTCAGCAATAAAATGTGTAGACAAAGTTAAGTAAGATGAGCGTGCGCTGTATTACTGAAAAAAGTTCAGAACTGATCATAATATCAGATTAGTAATTGTCATTTTAGATGCGCCATTTTAGATTGAAAAATGATAGAATAGAAAATATTTAATAAATTGATTTTCTTTGCGACTTTGATTTATGTGGAAAAATATACGATACTTTTAGAATAAACATGTGATTATTTTCTTATTAGGACTGGGTTTTAAAAATAGTGTTTAAGAGATTGGCCAATAGTATATATACTATATATAAGCGAGACATAAGGTATTAGTTTATGGAAATAATCCGCCAGTTTTAATATCGATGTGATACATGAAAGCCTTTAAATTTCTAATACTTATTCATCGTTGTATCTTATTTAAGATATCATCTTACGAAATCTGCTAAGAAGAATTAGCAGACTCAAAACTAATTCATTGTCGAATAAACGGATTTGTCTACAATCTTACTTAAGATTTTACAGCTTTTGCATTAAAAGATGTAAATTAACTTTACTTTATTTATAGTGTGCTGTTGCTTGAATTTTAAAGATTTATTTACGATGAGTACAGAAAATATAATACATTTTGCATTATCTATTCGCAAATGATAAACAAAAATATATTGCATACAAGTTAGGCACATGCCTCTGAAACGTGATGTAAGCGGCACCTGACTTTACTTGGTGGATTTGTATCAATCTAACAAGCCAATGACGTTATTGCACTATTTGCCTAGCACTTTCACTTCAGCAATCATTCCAAAACCACAATTCTTCAAACTGGATTTGAACTATCTTGCATGTATAGAGCATAAGTTTTGGAGTCGCATAAAAGATTCAAAGAGCACAGTGGGTCGGTGAGGGATAATGAGAGGTGTGGGTGGATTAAGGAAGTCAGAACAACCGAGTTGATTGTCCAAATAAAGAATTTCTTGGATGATCGTCGCATGTCTATAGAAACAATAAGTGTGTGGGTAGTCCCAGCTGATGATTCTCTAAAAATAGAGATTATGAATGCATTCATATATGTATAAATAGTGTGTTGAAGAATAGCTGTTTTGGATTATTATTAAAATTATTATATGGTATACTATTTAAAATTGTCTGAAAAGTTGTCAAACAATTTTAACGCATAAGAAAATGCACAATAAGATGTTCTCATTTTGGTATTTTGCTGTCTTCATATTTGTGAAAATATTATATATATATGTATGTATGTATGTATTAATATAAATATGTATATATATATGTATATATGTATGTATTTATATATATATGTATATATATATATCTGTATGTATTATATATATGCATGTATTTATATATATGTATATATATATATATATATATATATATATGTATATATATATATGTATCGCTATGCATCTATATTTATATCTATCTATTGTCGGGATTATTTCACCAACAAGAACAGGGGGGTAAGAAAAGGCGGTAAGGGCTTGCAACGAAATGGTGACGTTGCTTACAAGCAGTCTTTTCTTGTAAAGGTAACAATTAACTGGTAACGTTTGCTGAACAACAGTAACGAGGTATTCAGTCTAAGAGACGCCAACCGACTAGCAAACTAGGTAACTAGCTTCTTAACTAATCACTAACCCGTAGTGAGACAACTCCTTTTATACATACTAACTCTCAGTGGCGAGAATTCCAACGTGATTTCCAACGAGATTAGAATGTCTATTTAACTTAGTAGGAAATAGACACTCAGTTTTTCAGTAACGGCAAAACAGCAGTTTAGTGTCTTTTCTTATATATATATATATATATATATATATATATATATATATATATATATATAAATATAAATTATATATATATATTTATATATATATATATATATATGTATATGTATATATAAAACAAGCCGGTCGATGCCTAAATAGGAGTGATATTAAAATGGGAGAAAATGAAATAAAGAGGCAGTTATAGAGTGGATATTGCTCATAAAACAATTTGAAATCCCAAACTACAAAAAAAACAAATGAAACTGGTTCTTCTTGTAAATATCTGTTGTTTCTGACTAAAAGGGATATGACTCATTAACTAAAGTACATAAGAGCCTATTGTAATCGGTTTAGGGTCCAACGAAACTAGGAATCATGTACGCTATGCCCAGACAGAAATCATGCACATATATCTGAATTCTTTCCGTACGCACATGTAAGCATTTTATTTTAAATTTCTCTTATACGTAATCTGTTTCCATCAAACTAATTTTAACACTAAGTTGATGCGTGAAGAAATCATATTCAAAGGAGTAAAAGACTCGATTCTTTCAGACATGACGTCCAAATTACAGTTTTCATTTCAGGTAAATTGAAACTTCATATCTTTCAGAAGAGAACTACAGAACTTTTAATTCTTAAATAAGAATAAATAACTAGGCATAAATTAGTCTTCAAGTCACCATTTTTCTGTAAAAAAAAAGAAAGGTGTGAATTATGCTGTCACTTACGCATCCGCAATTCACTTCGTGCATTTGAAGTGAAGTAATGTTGGCACATCACATCGGGGGAATCCATGAATGGAAATCACGTTGGCGCCCAGGGCCGTATGAAGACTTATTTCTTATTCAGATTACTGGATTATACACGTTTTTTTTTCTGATTTAGATTTTCATATTTTTCTTTTACTTATTTTACCCATTTTTTAGGTTCATCTTCTAAACAAATAACAGACACTTTTACACGTATCGAAGAAACTTATTCACCCTTTGTAATCTTCTATCGTTTTATGGCCTATCTACTTCTCTCTTCCTCATTCTCCCTCTCTCTCTCTCTCTCTCTTTACCTTTTAGGTAAAGGAGGAAAATATAATGACCAAAAAGACTGATACGATTATATATATATATATATATATATATATATATGATACGAGTATATATATGTGTATATATATGAGATACACATATATGTATATATATAGATGATACGAGTGTACATACATATATATATGTATATATATATATGTATATATATATATATAATTAGAGTTTATATATTCATATTTCCTTTCAAAAAATTACTTTTTAAATAAAGATGTATTGTTTGTACCAAAGAATACAATGTTTAAAATAATTTCCATAATCCATGGATTTTCAATGTAAGTACATATTCTCAGAGGAAAAACACTAGCAAAATATTTATATTGGTTGAAAATTATTTTCCCTAAATAGCACTTACAGAGGAAATCTTAAAGATTAAATTCTTTAAGAGACATAGAGAAAGGGGATAAGTGTTAAAAGTAATAAAAAAACGATATGATCATTGTTATCCACATACAGTATTGAAACAGTAGGATGGTATTATTAAAGTCCATATATTTTGGAAATTGATAATTAAAAAACCAAATTTTATTTACTCTAGTATATTGAGAAAATTTTTTTGGCTGGGATTGTCTTATATAAATATTTCATTCCAATAACATTTCGGAAGACTTGAAGCACCTAGATTCACTAAACTATATACTAATTCATTTCGATATCTTGAAGTATATACTACTATCAGTCCCTTTGATTTTCCTCCTTTATCTTTTCTTCATCCTCATTTTATGGCATCACAATATTTACAATTCTATTATACTATGTAACTATTTCTCTGTCCCTGTCTTTTTCCTCCGTGTCTTTCTCTCTCTCTCTCTCTCTCTCTCTCTCTCTCTCTCTCTCTCTATCTATCTATCTATCTATCTCTCTCTCTATCCATCTATCTATCTATCTATCTTTCCATACTTCTATCTACTGATTTATGTCTTACTATAATTTTACTCTTTCTCCCGAAGAATTTCATTATTATTTTATATCCACCACTCGTTGTCTTTATCTTCTCTTAAATCATCCTCTGGTTTTCTTCTTTTTCATTTTCTAATCTTTTCTTCTATTTTATCTTTCTCTATATTGGTTAACTTCTCTCGCTGCATTAATTGTTAGCATATATACAAAGTTAATGGACATTCACAAATCCTCATCTCGCTTTCTCTCTTTCTCTTTCTAAATCAAAATTAGTTTCTTTCATTTTCTGTTAGTTTGTTTGGAAACTAATTTAATCTTGTCTACTTTATTACGCACTATATACCATGTGTCTCCCCCAATTTCCATTACACACAATCTCAATAGCTTTTTCGGTTCCGAAACGGCTGAGCCTATCTTTTGCAAACTTCTCTCTTTTTTTTTCACAAAGGAGTCACCACTTATCAAGGTCCGGAGGCCACTCGAGGATAAGTGTTAATAAGCATACAGTGGTAAATGGGGCAATGTCGTAATAATTGTTAGTAGTGGAAATTTGATAAATTGGATTACTTAAGGGGAAGGCTTATCAAGAACTTGTTTACGTTGGACTTGAAGACGACCATACTATAGTCAGCTGGAAAGCAGGCAAAAGGAAAAATGTTTCACGGGTGTGCCGTTCTAAGAAAGAAATTTTGTTCATGAAATCTACGATTAGGTTTAGGCACGGATAAAGAGTGAGGGAAATTATTGATAGCGTTTTCAGCTAGACGAGTGTTTCTCGTGAAAGTTTGGTGAGGGGGGCCATTGATTGGAGTTCAGACGAGCACTTGCCATGAAAAAAACGATAAAGCAGAAACAGGCTAGCGACGTATCTTCTGTGAGAAAGAGGCTGCATGGAATAGAAAAGGAATTCCCCCACTAGGCTACGAAGTCTGTTTTGAACTCTGTAAAGGCAGGACAAGGTCTTTCTAGCAGCTTCTTCTCAGATATAGCAACAATACTCCATCCTTTGACGTATCTGGCTCTTATATAGGTAAAGAATTGCATTAACAGTGAGATATCTAGTGGATCGATAGAAGGATCCCACTATTTTCCCAGCGACCTTGGAAACAGATTAGATGTACGTTCCATTTTAGATCAGGAGTGAGGGTCAAGCCCAAGAGCTTGTCAAAACATGGAACCTCCTCAAGGTGAGAGCCATTCATTTCAATTGATGCCAGATTGGGATCAGGACGTTGATGATGTAAAGACAGGAGTTTGGTTTTATATGCATTAAAAGTAACCAGCCACTTCTTTCCACATTTTACCAAATGCTCAAGATCAGAGGAGAGAGAATCAGAGAGAACTTGATTGTTAACTATCTTTGATGTACTGCCATAGATTATAGTTTCGTCAGCATAAATGTCTACGATTAATCTAAGCATGTGATTTGAAAGATCACATGTAGATTAGGAAGAGAGTTGGGCCCAGGATGGACCCCTGGGGGACTCCAGCATTAATACTCTGAGCTTCTCATTTCTGCCTATCAACCACTACTCTTATGAACCTATCAGACAGAAATGATTTAATAATTGAGAAGACATTACCAGCTATACTGTAACTGGAGATCTTGCGAAGTAGATATTTATGCAATACTCTATCAAAGGCCTTTGACATGTCAAGAGCAACTGCACTATTAAGGAAGCCTCCGTCAAGAGATTAGCTAATTTCTATATCTTGCAGTTTTCTTAGATATGTTTTGTACGAAAATTCATCCCATAAGTATCGTAAATCGGAAAATTCGATCTTCAAAATAGTTTTTTTTTCTTATAGATTAAAAGGAAAAATGTTTACAGGAGAATATTCTAATTTGCGTCGTTTTATTTAAAATATTCCCCTGTGAAAGTTCTTTCATTTTATCTATAATAGAAACAAGACTATGTTAAGAATCTCAAGCCCGAATATCGGCTGACGTGAAATCAATTTGATGAACGACATTATCATTAATACAGCGTTGCCCGATCGCACAAATAGCTTAAATATGATATTTATGCACATTACATATGTATTATTATATTAGCGATCTTCTATTTATTAGTATGTATTATGAGGAATAAATTGCTCGGTGGACTCATTTGCAAAATAAATAAAATAAATTAATTTTAAAAAAGTATTAATGATAATGTCGTACATCAAATTGAGTTCACGTCAGCTAATATTCGGGCTTGAGATTCTTAAACATAGTCTTCAAACCGATCAATATAAATACATTTAAATAAATACTTTTAAAATAACTTAAATACATATCATTAAATAGGAGAGTTTTTCTACGTTAATTTTTTTAGGTATTTGATATAATTCTTAGGTATTTGATATGATAATTTCTTAATGGTCGGTGATTGCGTATGAGCGTCAATACTAAATATCTGCTCGGCAAAATTTTAAACTATTAAACATATCATAATGAATCACCAAATTTGTATTCTAGGTAACATTAAAGAATGTATCATTCTCCTTTTGATGAGTGCTTTTGAAACCGTATTATATCCCTCCAAAGAAAGAGAAATCCCACGAATATTTAGAAATATTACCAAATGTGTTGCTTATATATTAAGGAGACGCGCGTTTTACAATTAAAAAAGGTATATTGTCGCATGACAGCATCTTTTAAGACGGAAACAGTAGATTTATCTTAGCAACTACTGGTAATTTTGTTTCCATAAACTGAATGGAATTATATCCTGCTCTTTTACTTGAGCACCATCAACAACCTAAATGAAATTAATGGTAGCTTAGAACTTTTTCGTCCACTTTTTTTTCTGTCTTTTGGTCCTGTTCATCTCCCTCTAATGTTCACAATTTTTTTTGTATGAATTGGATTGCAGTCCTATTTACATAGGTAATATTTCTGAAAGAAAAATGTTTTTTCAGTTAGTGTCGCCGTTAAAATGTTTAATATACCGCCTCGTAAATCGATATAATCGTATATTTAAATTTAACATTTCATTTTAGCTTCCTAACCACCCAAAGTATAACTTCGTTGCAAATAATACATAAATTATATACATATATATACATATATATACATATATATATATATATATATGTGTTTTATATGGATATTTAAATATAAATTATATGTATATATATATATAAATTTATACATATATACATTTATTTATATATATTTTTATGTATGCATACATTTATATATACATACATATATATGCATATATATATATATATATACATATGTATAGGAAATATAAATTACAATTAAAGAAAGTACAACAAAACACTTTAAAAATTACGTAACTTTTTTAATAACTTTGGCCTTTCTATAATTATAGAAGCGAACAAAAAAACTTCAGATTTTCTAGACGTTATACTTAATTTTAACACCGACACTTATAGCCCTTATCATAAACCCAACTACGCTTTTATGCGTCCATAAATCTTCTAACCACCCCAACTCAATTATAAAATCTATAGTACCATCCATCTCTAGAATAAATTTTACTCTTCCTGCTGATAAAACTTTTAATCAAAATGCTACCTTCTTAAATAATGACTTAAGGAACTCAGAACACAATGAAAAGATTAAATACAACCATTATACTCCTCCTGCTGGCCGCATTGAGTCTCTAATGTACAATATGACTCTCAAGAAACCAGTTCAAAAAACAAGATCTGCCGCTATCAATAGCAATGAACCAGTCTACATATATAATTCAAACCAAAATACTAATCGTAATAAATCTAACCTACCCAGTCGCATCGGGAGAAGGAAAACATTTGGTTTAATCCCCCATTTACCGTAAATGTCCAAACTAATATACTTAAGGAATTCTTCAACATTGTACAAAACTCTTTCAAATACCCACACAGATATAGTTCTATTTTCAATAAAAACTCAATAAGGATTTCTTATTCAACTATGCCTAATTTAGCACAAAGGATCTTAGCATCTAATAACAAAAAAATTAAATCAGCCCAAAAAATCCCTTTCCCAATTAAACCCAAAACTCACTGTAATTATAATAACAAACATCTTTGTTCACTGAATAATGATTGCATCCATAAAAATGTTATCTATTCATGCATAATAACTCAGCTCCCACGCAATCCTCCCATGACAGACACTAATATTTTGTCTTCTAGTTATCTCTCTTCCTATCCTCCATCTGATATAGTTACTAATCCAATATACCACTCAAGCAGACCCTCCATATACAACCATACAACTAGCAATAATAATAATGATAATAATAATAATGATAATAATAATATTTCTCCTAACAGCCATCCTAACACTAACAACACTCATTATCCCCTCCAAAACAGCCCTCGTACAATTATTGTCCCACCTTTTGTTCAACACAATGAACAAAATTCAAACTATTTCCTTAATACAAATCAGCAAATTAATATTAATTTCAGACCTCGAGCTTTTAATAAAGTGCATACATATATCGGCGCTACTTCAACACTAATTAAGAAAAGAACATCAAACCACATTTCCTCTTTTAACAACCAAAATTCTAATAATCACTAAGGAACTTCTCTAACCACTTTAATTAAACAAAACTTAATCCTAACAATAGCACCTTCTCAATCAAATGGACTATCCTAAAAAAAAGTTAAGTTTTATACTCCAGGCTCTAAATCTTGTCGCCTCCGCACAACCGAAGCTATAACTATAATTACTTTCACCTCAAAGTAGCAATATAATAAACTCTAAAAACGAACTGATCTATTTCTGTAAACATAAGTCTAAATTTAATTATGATAAATTTGAAATTACATAGCTATTAATTTAACCTTTCAGATATATATATTTTTTCCATAAGGTTATCGTTTTTTCTACATACTTTTTGTAATAATGTTTATTGTAATTCTTTATTTCTTCTCTGTTTGGCCGGTTTTTCATTTGCAATTTTCGTTTTATTGTTTAAATATTCCTATCTATCAAATATATCAACCTACCTACACATTCATATACTGCATGTATATTTACTTATATTTTACTATATGTATTTACTTACATACTTACTTGCTTTATCCGGAATTTGCAGATTCCGGCCATCCTCTCCGTTTTAATTTTTGTTCTTTTTTAACACTTTATTTATTTATTTATTCATCTATTTACTTATATGTATGTATTCGTGTGTCTCTGTGTGTGTGTTTGTTATGTGTATATATATATATGTATATATGTGATTGTATGTATTCATATGTATGTATGTGTGTATGTATGTATACATGTATATACATATGTATGTATTTATTTTATTTTTCTTTCTTCGCATTTCATTTGGTGTCTTTTAATAACTCCTGCTGCTAATTTAATTCTTAAGCAATAACTTGTACATTTCAGTTGACCCCTTTCTTGCTCTAAATCTTTGGCGCCTTTCTACGTCATCTTGTCTGGGTCATTTTGACATTGGCTTTTCTATTTTAAAATTAATTCAATCACTATTCCATTTTGCTTCTTCACTCATTTTTCTTAATTTAGCCTTGCTTCGGCAGTCGAGTTTTAAATTCCTTCCATTTTTTTACGCACATCTTATCTTTCTTTTAATAATTTTATTGGAATTCATTACCTCTCCCTTGTACCTATTTGCGAATTATTCCACGGGTTCCTGCCTTTTGGATTATTTTGTACAATCTTCCAATCACGCGATTCCCTTTGATCTTACTTGTGCGAATGGAAATTTAACTAACTTTCTTGGATTCTACATTTTTGGATTTTACCGTCATTGGTTACTTTACCCTTCACCTGACTATCCACTCACATGAAATCACTTTTTTCTGCACCTTATTCCAACTGCTCCAGTTTTTGTTATCAAGTAAGATCTATGACTTACTTGTAGTTTCATAAAATACTAATCATCAAATACTTTTACAAGCAAAATCGGATCCCGCATTTTGCTAAATCCTACCCTCTGATGAGAAGGAAAGTATTTCTTCGAAACACCGTAGATTAAACACTATCCACTTATTTAGTGTTTCCTTTTCGAATTAAATATGTTTTTAACTCTTTTTCAAAGTATTTTTAACATGTTTTATTAACTACTTGCTCTTACATGCATATATACATGCATACATATATATACATGCATATATATATGTGTGTGTGTGCGTGTGTGTGTGTGTGTGTGTGTGTGTGTGTGTGTGTGTGTGTGTGTGAGTGTGTGTGTGTAATTTATATAACTACATACATTTTCTCCATATCTCGTAAAGGTAAATAATCGTTTTGGCGTTTAAAAATATGATTCGTTCCTAACAATATTTTAAAATAACGGTGACAAAAAAATCTCTCTGATTTTTCCCGTGCTTGCCATGAGCACATAATGCAATGGGGAAAAAGGTGGTTGGTTTATTTTTATGCGTCTAAAACTAAGTTTCTGTCTTTCCATCATCAACGTTCTACCCTTATCTAGTACCAACTGAAATGAATTACTCTCGTCTTGGGGAAGTACCATGTTTTGACAAACTTCTTTTCTTCTGACCTTTAATGGTACACGTACATCAAATATGCTGAGAATATCGCCAGAAAAATGGACTGAGCGTTCAAACGCTCCAGTAGATATCGCAATACCGATGCAATCTTCACTTTGTATAAGAGTCAAAAATGTCCAAGGGTGATCTACTGTTGTTTTATCTGGGCAGGAGCTTTTCGGATCATCTAATCTTTTTTTTACAGGGTTCAAAACAGCTTCGAAACATTATCGGTGATGCACTTTTCTCTTCCCTGCCACATTCTTTTCTTACAGAACATACGTTGTAAGCCTGTATGTTTTACCATTATTTTCATTGCATGTGCTCTTCTGAGCTCGAATCTATGATCACCGTGCCGAACATTCAGAAAAACACTATCAACGATTTCTCCTATTTATATCTGTTCCTAAATCTAAACGTAAATTCCATGATCAGAGCTATATTCCTAGAAGTATCTGTTTGTAAGATTCTGTTCCGCTAGCTTACTTTCCAGCTGACTACAACACGGTCGTCTTCAAGTCCAAATTAAACCATTACTTTGTTGAGCCGTCCCATTAAATAATCAAATTATACACGATTTCCTCCACTAACGATTATTACGCTTTTTACGCGGTGACAACCGTACATTCATTAACCCTCATCTCTGAGTAGTCTTGAGGTCTTGATAAGTAATTACCCACTTGGATAAAAGAGATATATATATATATATATATATATATATATATATATATATATATATATATATATATATATATATATATTATATATAAGGTGAAATTAAAGCCAAGAACAATGCGAGATTTTTTTTATATAGAGTAAAATTATTTAAACTCTAAACAACAGTAGTTTTTTTTTTTCTGTTGTATCCAATGGTGTTATAAATGTCAATATATTTCGGACTTATTAGTCCTTTTTCAAGAGAAGACAGCAGAAGAGTGTTCTTCATGAGTGCAAACTCTGTCTGGCCGAGACTGAGGGATATAAGTAGGTCGTCGTTTGCTTGAAGCATTGTTGAAGAAAATTATAAGGTGAAATTACAGCCAAGAACAATGCGAGATTTTTTTTTATTTTTCATATATAGAGTAATATTATTTCAACTCTAAACAACAGTAGTTTGATTTTCTGTTGCATCCAATGGTGCTATAAATCTCAATATATTTCGGACTTATTAGTCCTTTTTCAAGAGAAGACAGCAGAAGAGTGTTGTTCTTCATGAGTGCAAACTCTGTCTGGCCGAGACTGAGGGATATAAGTAGGTTGTCGTTTGCTTGAAGCATTGTTGAAGAAAATTATAAGGTGAAATTAAAGCCAAGAACAATGCGAGATTTTTTTTATATAGAGTAAAATTATTTCAACTTTAAGCAAACGACAACCTACTTATATCCCTCAGTCTCGGCCAGACAGAGTTTGCACTCATGGAGAACAACACTCTTCCGCTGTCTTCTCTTGAAAAAGGACTAATAAGTCCGAAATATATTGACATTTATAACACCATTGGATACAACAGAAAAAAAAACTACCGTTGTTTAGAGTTGAAATAATTTTACTCCATATAAAAAAAAAATCTCGCATTGTTCTTGGCTTTAATTTCACCTTATAATTTTCTTCAACAATGCTTCAAGCAACGACAACCTACTTATATCCCTCAGTCTCGGCCAGACAGAGTTTGCACTCATGAAGAACACTCTTCTGCTGTCTTCTCTTGAAAAAGGACTAATAAGTCCGAAATATATTGAGATTTATTACACCACTGGATACAACAGAAAAAAAACTACTGTTGTTTAGAGTTGAAATAATTTTACTCTATATATATTAAAATATATATAAAAAAGTCTCTCGCATTGTTCTTGGCTTTAATTTCACCTTATAATTTTCTTCAACAATGCTTCAAGCAAACGACAACCTACTAATATATATATATATATATATATATATATATATATTTGTATATATATACATACATGTATATATACATATATATATGTGTATATATACATATATATACATATATGTGTATATATATACATATATATACATATATATATATTATATATATACATATATATACATATATATATTATATATATACATATATATGCATATATATACATATATATACATATATATGTATATATATACATATATATGTATATATATACATATATATGTATATATATACATATATATGCATATATATACATATATATACATATATATGTGTATATATATATATATATACAGTGGCGCGAAAAAGAAAGTTCACACTTTCCATTATTTTCAAAACCGCGAATTTAATCTAAATTCAATGTAACTGTTTAAACAAGTAATACCTCGTTTGGTTCGCCTTTATTCCTCTATAAATTTATCTATTAATATTTGTCTTAAATTGATGTATTGTAGTATCCATGTCAATTTCAAAAATTCACTTCAAAACGAGAAGGCAAAAATAAACTCCGCAGCAAAAAATGAGATTAAGACCAGCTTAAAATATTCAGCTGTAAGCCAAAAAGACATCTCTTGTAATTGTTCGTGTTGTGGTTCAAATTTATAGAGCGTAAAATGTAGTCCATATGCCCTCACTTTTTCTTAGTGATCGTCAAGAGCTCATTTATCTCCAACTGCCTGTTTTATGCAATCGAGAAATAGGCCGTAGAAAAAATGTGATAAGAAAACTGTACGAATGACTGTGTTAAAGCATCAAAACACTGGTAGTGTTCGTGATGCCCCTTAATCTGGTCGTCCTAGAGTTACTTATCGTCAAGAAAACAATTCTGTAAAGATCATAAACCTCAGAAAGAGATTTAAAAATGCTCCGCAAATCCAACAATAGTATGTTGCGGGCCAAGATATAACTACCCTAACTCGCTACAAAAGAAAATAATGAAATGAACGGAAAGAAAGAAACAAAACTCAATTGCTGGATTAAAAAAACATGCTGTTTATTTCCTGTTGAAAAATGAATGTTTTATGTGTAACACGTGTTCATGTCCGCGCGTGGAAAAAGGTGTGAGTAATGTAGTGGAACGAGAAATGGACGTCCAGCGTGTAGACAAAGAAAAAGACAGAGGATTGACATCAGTAAAGCTGCGCGCAATGTTGGTACTTGTCTGGTTGATGGACCAAAGTAAAAGGGAAAAAGCGAGTGAGAAAGTCAATCCAGTTCATGGAGAGAGAAAGCGTATAAAGTGTACGTACAGTCTGTTAGCTCTTCCCCCCCACACAGTCACAGTTGGCGTGAGGCGCGCGGGAGCGCGTGCTCCAAGAGTGAAGCGGCTGGTCCACCGACCGTTTAGGTCGGAAGCTGGTTCGAAAAGGGTAGGAAACAGCTTGTCTCTTGCTTTTATAGTTGTTTCCGGTGGTCTTTTGTGCATGTGTGGATTTCCTTTAAATGGGAAGTGACGTTGCCCATGTGTGCGTACGTGTGCGTATGTGTGAGTACATATGTGTACGTTAGCGTGTGTGTGTATGCACGTGAATGTGAGTGTATGTACGTGAACGTGAATATATCTACGTGTGTGTACATGTGCGCGTATGTTTGTGTGTGCGTATGTGTATGACAAGAAATATGGCTTGAAATGTGAACGCGTGTTCTTGTGTGAGACTAGAAAGGGCTCGTACAACTGTAACCTTGTTGAAAAATTCATAAAAAATTGGAATTTAATTTGCGATGCTGTGTTGCAAGACGCAAGCTAATGATTTCTGTAAAGAACAGAACGCTCCATTTGGATTCAACAGATGCTATGAAGATCACGGGGCTTCATATTGGTTGAAAATTATTTTTAGGACGAAAGCAAGTTCAATAGACTAGGCAGTGATTGTAAGGAGTACGTCCCTCGACTGAGATGACGAAGACAAAGTACATTAATCTGTTGACTGAGCGTTTTTTATCCTACTTGACCGGAATTTAAATGATAATCCCATCGTCATGCATCGTCATAATGTTCCAATCTACACAGTTGGCAATGTCAAGTGGTTTCTTAAAGAGCAGTATATCCGTGTTTGGATTAGCCTACACAATATTCAGACCTCAATTCAATTGAAAACGCATAGCATTAAATCAAACAACAGCGACGCAATGATAAAATTTCATATTTGGAAGAACTTTGAACAAAAATTAAAGAGAAGTGGGATACCTTTTCACCAGAGTATTACCGCAGACTAATTCAAAAAATGCCCAAAAGATTGCAGGGTGTCAAATTGCAGAGAGGCTATGCTACTGAATATTAACTGTTGTATTTGTGTTCCAAAGTTACATTTAAATAACAATTTTCCATTGTGCAGAGTTTCTTTTTTACCTCTCTATTTGAAGATATTATTTACATTGATGTGAATACTGCTAGTTAACTTCAATTAAAGGTCAAATATGAACAGGTAAAATTATAGAAAAATAAAAGGGGAATAAAATAAGGTAAAGCTTATTTAAACAGCTACATTCAATTTAACTTAAAATTGCGGTTTTTGAAAAATGACCTGTGCGGAATTCTTTTTTTGGTGCTACTATATATATATATATATATATATATATATATATATATATATATATACATATATATATATATATATATATATATATATATATATATATATATATATGTATGTATATACAGTGGCCGATCAAAATGTAACTTTATATTTTTCCGCCCGGAGAGGATTGCAAATTGCATTGCCAAGATGGGGAGACATGCATTCATGACCTGTATATTTCATCTCTCTGTTGCAGATATTGACGGTGTATGAGGCTTTAAAAATTATGGAGGTGCGGAAATAGAATACAAATGTCCTTGAAATCCTGGAAAATTTTATTGAGATAGGTGTGATAAGATAAAAAAAATGCTGGAGCACATGCTGGCTTGTTTTAATTGTACAACTATTGTTTTTATAGCTGTTCAACATTTGACATTTAAAAAATATTTTTATTTTCGCACCTCCCTTGTCTGACAAAGCACGGTCTAGAAGTCCATGCACTGCAAGAGTAGGCAAAGGCATATAAAGATGGTCATGTAGAAAAATAATATTCGGAGCACAAAAGTCGCTTATTTTAATCTTCGTAGCACTTGAGGTAGAAAAATAGGAGGCATAACAAGT